>NW_026652286.1:104184837-104185056 GCF_009828535.3 Hylobates moloch
TTATTATACTTTAGGTTTTAGGGTACATGTGCACAATGTGCAGGTTTGTTACATATGTATCCATGTGCCATGTTGGTGTGCTGCACCCATTAACTCATCATTTAGGATTAGGTATATCTCCTAATGCTGTCCCTCCCACCTCCCCCAACCCCACAACAGTCCCCGGAGTGTGATGTTCCCCTTCCTGTGTCCATGAGTTCTCATTGTTCAATTCCCACC
>NW_026652286.1:104190056-104324255 GCF_009828535.3 Hylobates moloch
TGAGATGGGTTTCCTGAATACAGCACACTGATGGGTCCTGACTCCTTATCCAGTTTGCCAGTCTGTGTCTTTTAATTGGAGCATTTAGCCCATTTACATTTAAAGTTAATATTGTTATGTGTGAATCTGATCCTGTCATTATGATGTTAGTTGGTTATTTTGCTCGTTAGTTGATGCAGTTTCATCCTAGCCTCGATGGTCTTTACAATTTGGCATGTTTTTGCAGTGGCTGGTACCGGTTGTTCCTTTCCATGTTTAGTGCTTCCTTCAGGAGCTCTTTTAGGGCAGGCCTGGTGGTGACAAAATCACTCAGCATTTGCTTGTCTGTAAAGTATTTTATTTCTCCTTCACTTATGAAGCTTAGTTTGGCTGGATATGAAATTCTGGGTTGAAAATTCTTTTCTTTAAGAATGTTGAATATCGGCCCCCACTCTCTTCTGGCTTGTAGAGTTTCTGCTGAGAGATCAGCTGTTGGTTAGTCTGATGGGCTTCCCTTTGTGGGTAACCCGACCTTTCTCTCTGGCTGCCCTTAACATTTTTTCCTTCATTTCAACTTTGGTGAATCTGACAATTACGTGTCTTGCAGTTGCTCTTCTCGAGGAGTATCTTTGTGGCGTTCTCTGTATTTCCTGAATCTGAATGTTGGCCTGCCTTGCTAGATTGGGGAAGTTCTCCTGGATAATATCTTGCAGAGTGTTTTCCAACTTGGTTCCATTCTCCTCGTCATTTTCAGGTACACCAATCAGACGTAGGTTTGGTCTTTTCACATAGTCCCAAATTTCTTGGAGGCTTTGTTCGTTTCTTTTTATTCTTTTTTCTCTAAACTTCCCTTCTCTCTTCATTTCATTCATTTCATCTTCCATCACTGACACCCTTTCTTTCAGTTGATCGCATCTGCTACCGAGGCTTCTGCAGTCTTCGCGTAGTTCTCGAAACTTGGCTTTCAGCTCCATCAGCTCCTTTAAGCCCTTCTCTCCATTGGTTATTCTAGTTATCCATTCTTCTAATTTTTTTTCAAAGTTTTTAACTTCTTTGCTATTGTTTTGAATTTCCTCCTGTAGCTCAGAGTAGTTTGATCATCTGAAGCCTTCTTCTCTCAACTCGTCAAAGTCTTCCTCCATCCAGCTTTGTTCCGTTGCTGGTGAGGAACTGCGTTCCTTTGGAGGAGGAGAGGTGCTCTGCTTTTTAGAGTTTCCTGTTTTTCTGCTCTGTTTTTTCCCCATCTTTGTGGTTTTATCTACTTTTTGTCTTTGATGGTGGTGATGTACAGATGGGTTTTTGGTGTGGATGTCCTTTCTGTTTGTTAGTTTTCCTTCTACCAGACAGGACCCTCAGCTGCAGGTCTGTTGGAGTTTACTAGAGGTCCACTCCAGACCCTGTTTGGCTGGGTGTCAGCAGCGGTGGCTGCAGAACAGCGGATTTTCATGAGACCACAAATTCAGCTGTCTGATAGTTCCTCTGGAAGTTTTGTCTCAGAGGAGTACCTGGCCAAGTGAGGTGTCAGTCTGTCCCTACTGGGGAGGTGCCTCCCAGTTAGGCTGCTCAGAGGTGAGGGACCCACTTTAGGAGGCAGTCTGTCCATTCTCAGATCTCCAGCTGCGTGCTGGGAGAACCACTACTCTCTTCAGAGCTGTCAGTCAGACAGGGACATTTAAGTCTGTGGAGGTTCCTGCTGACTTTTTGTTTGTCTGTGCCCTGCCCCCAGAGGTGGAGCCTACAGAGGCAGGCAGGCCTCCTTGAGCTGTGGTGGGCTCCACCCAGTTCGAGCTTCCTGGCTGCTTTGTTTACCTAAGCAAGCCTGGGCAATGGCGGGCACCCCTCCCCCAGCCTCGCTGTCGCCTTGCAGCTTGATCTCAGACTGCTGTGCTAGCAATCAGCGAGACTCTGTGGGCATAGGACCCTCCGAGCCAGGTGCAGGACACAATCTCCTAGTGTGCCGTTTTCCAGGCCCATTGGAAAAGCGCAGTACTAGGGTGGGACTGACCCGATATTCCAGGTGCTGTCTGTTACCCCTTTCTTTGACTAGGAAAGGGAACTCCCTGACCCCTTGCACTTCCCGAGTGAGGCAATGCCTCGCCCTGCTTCGGCTCGCGCACAGTGCGCTTCACTGACTGTCCTGCACCCACTGTTTGGCACTCCCTAGTGAGATGAAACCGGTACCTCAAACAGAAATGCAGAATTCACCCGTCTTCTGTGTCGCTCCGTCTGGGAGCTGTAGACCGGAGCTGTTCCTATTCGGCCATCTTGGCTCCACCCCCTCAGAACCAGCTTTCTGTTTTTTAAACTAGGAGTGCTAGACCGGTTAAGGCAGGAGGCTCCATGGCCCACCAGGAGAAGGTTATTCCTATGACTTTGCCCAGGTTGCCAGCTTACTAGGTCTTGTCTTCCAACCATTAAAGTTCTTGGCATACTTGGGGTCTTTTGCCCCAGGCCCTGAGGCCTAAGCTCTTGGGATCTGTGTATCCTGGGACCTGTGATTTTACAGAGCAGAGCACAAACTTGGATTGAAAGTCAACAAAGTATTGAATTCCACAGTGAATGGTCTTTTCTTTTGTCAGAATTCCAAATTGGGCCATTGTTAGCACAGACAAACAGGACTAGATACTCCCCTGAATGCACCAGAGCCATTCACAAAGCTCGGTTCTGCAGGGCCATGTGGCAGGAATTATACCTAGCTTCATAGAAAAGGTCTGTGGTTGTCCCTTGGCTGTCCCCTGGAGCCATGAAACCCCTCTCTGTCCTCCAAAGCCACAGCAGGGTAACCTGATACTTGCTAATGACCACCAGATGGCTGATGACCACAAGGGGGCATGGCCCTTTGAGCGCCCCTTCAGCATAGAAGCTATCACTCTGCAGGAGTGTCAGGCAAAGCAGGATGTGTGTCTATCAGGAACCTACAAGCTTTTGCCCAAAGCCATCAGCCTTCAGCAGGGAGGAGAGCGACATGTGAGCAGGTCCATGATCTATTCCAGATCTTCTCAGAGCCTGCCCATCCCTGACAGCCAAGGATTGTGCCCATCAAAGGAGCCCACAAGAGAAATCAAGGGGCAGAGAGAAGAAAACAGCAAAGAGGAGTGGGAAGACAGAGAAGGAAATGTTAACCGAGAGATGTAGGAGGAATTCAAGCTACAAATGCAGCCCAGGTTTATTGACTTCTTCTTAAGGGTCAGGCCTCCTGCAAAGTGCATTTTATTTAATCCTTACCACAATCTTATTACAACAGGTGCTATTATTGTCTCCATCTTAGAGCTAAGGGAACTTGGACTGTAAGCATTTAAGTAACCTGATCTAAGATGCATAAACTTGCATAAGGCTTAAGCAATTGTGGAGGTTTGGGAAAAGTGACAACTAAGGTCAGCTCTTGGAACTAACCCCTCCCTGGGGTTGTGCAGGCTATGTGCTAGCCCTTCCTCGGTTTCTCTTTGAAATGAGAATCATTCTGCTAATCTCTCTCCCTAGCATGTTATCCTGCACAAGTTATGTGCATTAATTTCCAGCATCACTAGCCTCTCAGTAATTATCTCCATGAATTCCCTCCTTTCCATTGAAATTAGGTAGTTGGGTATATCATGGTTCCAAATCACTACAGTTGCTGATAGAGCAAATAGAATTAAGTGTATAACTACTATACTTAGAAAGGAGACAGCTTTTTTGAAATCAAAATCACAATTTTTTTCTCTTATTTTAATTTATTTTTGTTGTGTTGGAAATTTGCAGACCTATTCCTCACTCGATGTCACACTTTCACAACTGCAAGGACAAGGGGAATGAAATCACTGGCCTGCTTTCCAGCTCACTTCACACTCACTGACACACACAAACATGTGCACACATGTGCATACACGTACACACATGCACATGCAAACACACCATACAGGCTCCCAACCCAATCCTTAGTTTTCTGGCCTAGAGGGACTCTGAAGAATTGCTTCAGTAGTTTGAGAATGATGAATGACAATGTCTTTAAAATATATATTTACTATTGGTAAAGGAAAGCTAAGGAAGGGAAAGAGTAGAGGAGAAAAGAAGAGAACATGAGAGGAACTAAAGACAAAAAGGTGGGGACAGATGGGCCAAGAGGGCTAAGAAGGAGAGGGATCCCAGGAGGAAGTGAATTGTAGCTCAGAGAAGCCCTTGCTCCTGACAGTCATGCCCTTGACTGTCTCCATTTCCATGGGAGATGTATAAATTTCTCTCATTCCCATAACTCATCAGTAGTGGTCAGGAGGGAGCCCACCTCCCACCAGGAGGGCTCTGGACTTCATCAGCCCTGTTACCCTGCCTCCAGACATTGGTTTTACACAAACTAAAAAATTCAGCTGCACTTCAGAACTCTATTATCTGGCTGAGTGGAGAGCTGGCCATTATGAAAGCTTCCCCAGACGTTCTGGTAGTGATTCTTCAAGATAGAAACCTGCTCTGGCTACGTATCTGCTTATGTTCACAGCCCTGAGATACCTGAGTGTTGGACTAAACCAGTGTTACTCAAACTGCAGGCTGCAACCAATGAGAGGTTATTAAATAATTTAGTGGCCTCCACTTACGATTTTTTACAAAATAAAATAGAATTACTGAAACGCTCAACATATAGAAGGGATATTTTATGAATATTTTATTTTGGTGGAGTGTGTGCTGTGTGGGTCACAGTCTAGACAGGCTAAGAGCCACAGGACTGAATGACCTGGGAGGTTTCCAGAGAGTCTGTGACCTCTGAGTGAGCTGCTCCCCCAGCCACTTAAATCTTGAAAATATGGGCCAGGATGTCTTCTGATAGCAAGCTCCCCCATGTTTCCTCTGTCTATGAGATTCTATATTTAAGAAGATTCCAACACATTGTGGGCATCCAAAGCGTTCCAAAACTTCTGGAGTCACCTCTTTGGACAGCTCCCGAGGAGTGCAGTGGGGAAAAGGGATGACATAGGGTCAGTGTGAACTGATCTCACAGGAAGGGCATTTAGTACTGTGGCTTCCACGTTGCAGAGCCCCCTTGGCTGGCAGGTGCACAGCCTGCCCACTCGCACTTTGCCTGCCCCCCTTCGTGTCTGTCTGCTCCAGCCCCATCTGATTGACTGGCTGGCTCAGGCCACCTAATGAAAGGCAACACCCCATATGACAAAGCCCATGCTGTGTAATGGGTTGATTGACATCCTCAGGATGTGATTCCGCATGCAGCCCCACTTGCAGATAATGTGAATGGTTGAGGAATTAAAATGTTGCTCGGTGCTTAATGAATGCGGCATGAGCCTCACGTTAGCACATGCCAGCTGCATCTCTGAGAACCAGGAAGCAGCAACAATTTCTAAATTATTTATCAATTCCCTTACCTCCACCCCAAAAGAAAGTCAGCTTATGCATTTATTTATTTCATGGGCCGATATGCAGAGTAATTGCTTTGGTTTTTTTGTTTTTTTTTTCTATAGGTTTTCTTTTCCTGATGCTACAGTGAAAAAAAGAGAGAAAATATCATGTCAATGTCATTTGAATCATAATAGCTACAAATTCACTCCCCTGAATAAATAGAGAAGCTTATTTATCAAACACAGACAAGATGTCTGTCGAGTTGTTAACAGAGGAAGAGAGATTTGAGTAGGCAGGAGCAATTCAAAAGTTTGCATATCTTCAAAATTCCCTAGGGAGGTGCAAGCAGCTTTTTCCCCAGCTCTAGGAGCTTTCTGTTTTGGCAGCTGATTGGCCAGCAAAATTGGCTGTTCCACCTTCACAGGGTGAAAAGGGGCAGGTGGCTCAGGCATCCTAGCTGAGCCTGGACCTGGCAGGTAAGAGAGTGCTTGTCCGCATTCAGATTCTTGTCCATTTAAGGCAGAACAATTGGATGAAATACCAAGGCGAGTAAGCAGATGGAAAGCGTTGGTTGTTCTTGTCCGTGGCCTGTGGCCCTAGCTTTTTTATTCTGCTTTATTTTTTCATCTTATCCTGGCAGGGCTGGCTGCTGCTCTCTGTTGCAAACACAAGCTCTGTTTCATCCTTTCCCTGGGTCTCCCTACCCATAACCAGCCCCTCTGCATCCCCACTCCCCACCCGCTGTCACTGTGAGGCCACCTCTGCTGACACGTGTGGGCTCTGTGGATGCTTCTGTAAGAAGCAGCACAATGTAACTACAACGGCTACTATCTTTGCAGTAGGGCATCTTCTAAGGGTTTTACATATATTAGCTCATATAATTCTCAAGATACATATATTATCTCATTTAATTCTTATGATATCTTCCTCAACTATGAGGAAGATAAGCTGTTTTTATGATACTTTGGTGTAAGTGAGAAAACCACATTCCAGGAAGGCTGATGACTTGCCCAAGGTCATTCCCAGGATTTGAGCCCAAAGTCTTGTCCACTACATTATACTGCAATCTCAGATAGATAGATAACTCACTGCAGATCAGCAGACCTGGAGGCCATCATGACAGCTGAGTTGCCTTGGGCAAGCTGCCTATACCTCTCTGGGACTCAGTTGCTAGGCAGCTGATAGGCTCAGTGTCATAATGATAGGGTGGGTTTAGGACAAGTTTGCCTGGGGCTAAACCCAGGTACTACCGCTGAGCTACCTTAGGTAGGTTACTTGAGCTTAGTTTTCTCATCTATAAAATAGAAAGATGATCATAGTACCTCCCTCGCTGGAATGATTTTGATGATTCAATAAGTTCCTACATGTAGAATAATGAGAACCAAGCTTGGAGCAGAGTAAGCAGTCCATGTTCATTATCACTATATAGATTTTGTCTGTGTGTCCATCTTTATAGCATGAGGGGATTCAATGCAATGATATTCTAAAGTCTAATTTGGTTTGGAAATTCTATGAATCTGGTCTGCAGTTACATTTCCTTAGAGCTCTGTAGCTCTTTGTGGTATTATTCCAATGAGAACAAAATTAGAGGTGAAAGCTGGAGCGACCGAGCCGTGGACTAGCTTGCACCTGTGTATCTCATCTATATGGACACTGCCTGTCCTCTTCTGTCTCTCATTTCATATGATAGTATGACCCTCACATTATCTGCCATGGGCGGGACGGGGTTACTTTCTCTATTTTAAAGACCTGTTCTGCTATTAGCCTGGGGTTAGAAAGTTAGTGGGAAAGTAGGACTCTAATCCATATATACTGCTTCCTAGAGAGTTCTCAGTTGTCTGAAAGGCAAAGGGATTTGAGCCTTCTGAGTTCAACTCCCAGCAAGGAGGTGCCCTAGAAAAGCAGCTTTTGTCCAACTGTATTAGCCATTTTTCACTCCAAAATAAAAGACTGGGCAGAGCATCCTGGCTGTATTTCACCAGCTCATTTTTCTCTAAACACCAACATTTACCAGCTTTCCTTTTTCTGATGAGAAAGTAATTAATCTTGTCTCCTCTAGACCCTCACACTGGCACACGTTGCTACTGTCTTGAAGGCAGATGGTTCTCTGGGAGAGGAAAGTGAGATAGTCCAGAGCAGCAGGAAGGCTTGAAAGTTCAAATCCTGGCCAATAGGGACCAGCACAAGTTGCCCCAAAAGGCTCCCCCAGTTACTTCGAGGCTCTCATCTGGGAGCCAGCTCTGCACCTGAACACGCTGTCTTGGCTCACAGGCACATGAGCAGGTCAGACCGTGAAAGCAGCCCTGGTCTGCATTTGCATGCAATGGGGCTATCAAAGGTCCTGAGGGGAAGGGAGAGGTGAGAGACGCCTGAACTTAAAAGGGAAAGCAGCCAGCTTCCGGGAGCTTTTGTCAAGCCAGAGGCAGAGAAGTGATGCCGATGAACACTTGCATTTCCAAGCTCCAAGCCTTTATTATCTAGACCATGTAATCCATTTCTGAGCTACACTCTGCTCGCCGAGTAGAAATTTCATCTTTCTCAGGCGATCATAAGCTCAAACTTGACAGGAAAACTTCCTGCCGTACATTCTTACATCCTCTGCAGCCTAATGTCAAGCTGGGAACGTATTAGATGCTCAGTGAATTCTTGAACAACCAAATGCGATTGACCAAACTGAAGCTCACAGACATGTTATTCATATATGAGTATTGTCAGCTCTTACTAACTCAGGCTGGGGAGGGCAGCCTTAACCTAGATAACTCCACAAGAATGGCTAATCCCCAAGATAATTATACCTGTGATTTCTCTTAAACACGATGCACAGTTCTGTTTACCTATTTGCCTTCCCAAGGAAGGTTTTCCTTGGTTAATCCAATCGGTCATTCAATCAGTTTTTAACGGAGTGCTATCTGTCAGGCACTGTCCTAGGAAATTCAAGGGTGATGAAGGTAGCCCTCATCTCTGCCCACTTGGGATCTATCACATATGGGGAAAAGACACATAGGACACCATCATCACATGAGTTATTTTGTTGTAATAGTTACATGTGCTACTGAGGGATGGTGAGTGTTTTAAGAGTGTGTAATGGAAAACCCACTTAGAGCTGCCTGAGAGGCAGGGTAGCCATGAGGGAATTCGTCTTATATTTATATTAAAACTTAGGGAATGAGTGTGAGAATTCCAGGGGCAATGGAGGTTGAGGTGACAAGGTTAAGATGAGTTGTCATTTCTGATTATGAGAATATCTGCACAGAAGCATGCCGGTAAATTCACTCTGTCCAAAAGGCAGATGCCTACTCCAGGGTCTCCAGCATAGTCTGCCTTGTTCACGAATGAGAGGGTGGAAGAGCTGCTCCTGGAGGTTCTATCTGGGGACTGGGGTTGTAGGGATTTACTCTGATCACTAGCTGCTTGTCTTTCCACCCTGAGTGTTCTGTGGAGTCAGTCTGGAAATGATCTCTTCTTGCCAATGACTCAAAGTAGGAAAAATAAAAATTTGCTTATGGAGAGATTCCAGTGGGAGCATGGATATGCTATCTGGTGCATAATGGCTGTGAATTCCAACCAGCCTCCTGAAACCAAGACGTTTCAATTAACAGGAGGCACTCCAAACCTGAACGTCTCTCTTTCCTGGCTTTCCAGTCAGAATGCTGTTGTATAAATAACAATAAGCTGGCCCCATCAGAGGCTGTAATTGAATCTCTTCTTTCTGCTGGCATCAGCGGGATTCCCTTGAGTGATTTACTGTGTGGCTATTTAATTGGGTGACACATGAGGAAATCAGCCCTGCTTTGTTTAGTTACATTGGGTATCCCCCTTGTGTGGTGTCAGCACCCACTCTCTAGAAGGGCTCTCTGGCACCATTCTTGTCCAGGAAATGATTGCAAAGGTGTTAGCTAAGACCAGGGACAGAGAGAAATGGCTAGATGTTTGAAAAAGGAAGGGAATGTGGATAGAAAAGAAGACGGATCCCATGAACAGAATAGTTACCTGGTTTACAGATTTAACTTATTCTGAATCTAACTAACATTGAGTGTCTGTGTGAGTATGTACGTGAGTGTGTGAGTGTGTGTGAGTGTGTATGTGAGTGTGTTGGATGTGGCTGTTAAAGGAGGGGAAAGAGCGTTAGAAAGTGCACATAATCACAAAATACAAGTTAGCAAATGTTAGGTGTCATAAGAAAGACACAGTCATTTTTCCAAACAATTTCAGCACTACTTTCTTCCTGGGTAAAGGCAATGAGGAGAAGGGGGTAACTTTAAAAAAGCTGATGGGTGTTTGACAATGAATAAATGTAATTTTATACCTTATAATAGCTCTCTGAGGTAGTATTTAGCATACTCACTTGATAGATAAAGAAACTGAGGCTGAAAGACACTGCTAATAAGTGGTAGACATTCAATCCAGCCTCATGCCTGTCTGACTCCAAAGCCCACGTTAATTCCACCAACCCCCAGAGATTGAGTCATCCCTTGATCTTTCTTCAAGCTGCTTGTATACCACGTTGACTAATTACTCCGTGAAATATTAATTGATTTTCCACTGTGTACATAGAATAGATTTTGGTCTCATAAGAATATGAGGATCAATAATAACACTAATAACAATGAAAATAATAGCCAATATTTCCAATAGGGTGGTTACTATTTTCTAGGCTTTGTTCAGAATATTTTATAAATATTGACTCATTTAATAAGATACTTGCACCTAGATAACTGGATTTCAAACACATCCCACCATGCCCTTGAACAGTGAGCCTCTCACCCCCCATTATTTGGGGCTTGGTAGCAGGCAGGAGCAGAGAGGAGGCTGTAATCCACTATGGAGCCCAAGGCAGGCGGGGGTACCTTGGGCTGTGGCATGGCAGCTCCATGTCCAAACACAAATCTCCCATGCTTTGACAACTGCTCCAAGAAGGTTTCCTTAGGGAGTCCATGAGCAGAATGTATGGATCCCGATGGGGAGGGAGAGCCTGTGAATCAGTAGGTGAAGGCGTATTCATCAGACACAAACTCATGCATTTTTTTAAGCTCACTCACAGGGGCTCAATTTTCCTCCGCTCCTGGCGATACCACATGTAAAGATAGCCTTTCTCCTCTCAGCAAAGAGGCAGGGATAAGCAGGGTTTCAATCATATTAGAAGAACTAGAGAGTGGATATTACTTAGAATTTCCTAGCTGCAAGGTTTTTGAGAAGCTTGGAGGCATAACTGAGCTAGGAGGGGGAAAATGGAAGCCAATGAGGCATGGCCATCCCAGGTATAAAAGCTCCGTGGTGGAGAAGGAAGGGGGCTCACTCTCCTGTTCACTCTGCTTATTTCAAACAGAACCGCTCTCCCAGCCAAATCACATGGACAGCTCCAGCCTTCCTTCTCTCAGAGGAGGAGGTGGCCCTCTCCCTGCTAAGAGCTGATTCTGCCCCATCTATTCCTACCTTCTGTCTCTGGCGTCTTCAATCTCTCCTTCCCTGTGACTACCTTTTCTTGATCTACTTTTCTTTTTCAAACTATTGAGTTTTCCCTTAAAATTAAGAATAGAAATAAACCGTAAACATGTCTTCTTCTGACAATGGTCTTATCTTTCTCCTTCCATTTTCCTCCAGCTTTCTTTAAAAAGTAGTTCACATCCCAACTGTCTTCACCTCATTCTCTCATTTTCACTCCTCAGTCAACTGCAATCTGGGCCCTAGTCTTACTTTTTCATTGAAATTACTCTTATTTAAGTCAGAAATAATGACCTCCTGTCCGGCAAAAACTACGAAGCGCTTTCAGCATGCTCTCATCTTTCTCTGAACACATCCACGTCTCTCATCTTTGTAACGGTTGACACAATTAACCCACCCCCTCCATCCGGAAACTCTTCTTCCTCAGCTCCTGTGGCCCGTTCCTCTTTCCCAATTTTCCTCTTACAGGGTTGGTTTCTTTGGGCTCTAACTGTAGCTCGCCTCTTGCTCTACATCTTCTCCTTGGCAATTTCATTTACACTGATGTCTTAAAGTCTCATTTCCATACTAGTAATTCCCCAATCTTGATCTCCAGTCCATGAGTTCCACCCCTACATGCCCACCTGTCCGCCAAACAGAGTCACCTGGATGCTTCCCAGGTACCATATGCCTCAGGCTGTTTATATCCAACATCTCATTCATCATCTATAGCTCCTGCTCTGCTTTCTTCTGAATTCTCTTTCTTGATTTGTAGCATTTCCATCTGCTCAGCTGCCTAGCCAGGAACCTGGACTTTTCAACATTCATCTCTTCCCGTGCTCCATTCGCCAGTCTTGAAATTTTTATTTCAAATATAGGCCCATTTTATCATTCCTGATACCACTCTCTTAGTTATAGGGTATCATTATATCCTTCTGGGACTATCTCAATAGCCCCTATTCTCCTTACGCCACCCAAACCTATCCTCCATACTGCTCCCAAAGCAATGTTTCCAAAATGTGGAGCGGGCCGTATTAGTACCCATATTTGACCAGACAAAGTCCAAGCTTCTTTATGTCACAAAGAAAGGCTTAATGTATGTGATGCTGGGCTTTCTTTCTAGCCTCATTGCCTGCCCTTGCTCTTTATGGAATAGCAATGTCGTGCCACTTGTAATTACCCCAAACAATCAAGGCCAAATGTTTTCTAGCTGTCTGCTCAGAGTGTTCCTTCTGCCTGAAACATCTCTCTTCCTCTCTCCTCCACCATCTCATTTGAACATCATCTCTGTAGTCTGTTCTCCCAGTTGGCTGGGCCCAGTTGGTTATAGATATGAGGAAGCAACTTTTGCAAACCAAGCCCAACCTTTTAAGCAGACAGAGTAGATATCTGCCCACATGGTTTGAATGGTGGGGCTTGAGGAAGCTGATAACTAATTATCTTTTATTATTTAAAATTATTTCATTATAGGGTTATTACTCTGATTTTCTTTGCATTTTTGTTCTTGGAGAGGATTCTACATATTTTTCTGAGTAGAGTTTAATCCCCTAAACCTTTGTGAGCTCCCACACATGAGAAGGGGGCCATGACAGGTACAGAGGGTGAGCCTCTCGGCAAAATGGGACATGAAATAAAAAATTGCCCTGAGGAGGAGGAGGAGGATTGAAATGCAGGGAGCTGATAAACTGCTACATATCACAGTCAACATCACACATCTTGCTTGGGTAAATCATGTGGATGATCTAGTAAGTTAGGATTCAAGTTAATACTTAGATCACTTAAAATGAGGAAATATAAATATTTTTCCTGAATAATACAGAATTGTCACCCATGAAGCCCTACATTCATTTTCTTAAAGGAAAAAACTGCCAGAGATAGAGTATTTGTTTAATGGGATTTTATGAGATGAGCCAAAGTATAACTGGGCTTTAGAAATGAAAGACAAAGATAATGAACTCAATACCTTACAGGTCATGGGAGACACAGTGAGGAAAAAATGATGTTACTGTGAAAAGATTGGGAAGAGAAAAAAAGAGGCAGGAAGATAAAGACGCATTAAAAAAATGTGTTGACCATCTATTATCCAGACACTGAGATATGGGCATAATCCCTGCCTTGGGTATTTACCTGGAACTCGGCAGGTACTCAGGATAAATATTTGTGGAAGGAAGGAAGGAGTGAAGGAAGGAAAAAAGGAAGAAAGGGAGGCAGGGAGGGAAGAAATGAGGAAAGGAGGGAGGAAAGCCTGTGTATTCTTCTTAGTCTGTCCAAGGTGGGTGAAGTTAACTAAATCTATACTTACTGTTTAGCTTTTCACCCATTGTATGTTCTTGCCTATGGTATATTCTTCTAGAAAATTCATAATAAATCCATTCTCCACTAAGGTTTTCCATGCTATCTATGGACTGCATATCAACTCACTGTGTTAAATGTGATGAGTTATTTAATAGACAAGTGAATGTCAGGGTTGGGGTCTAAAACCAGGTACCAGCAGGACCCCAGCTAATCATGTACCTGGGCCCTGTGGCCACGCTTAGGATTGGAGGAGGTCTCCCTGCTCATCTAGACCGCTAGCCAGGCCAGCCATCTGCTACTTGTCTGGAAGGGGGAAGAGAGGTGGCATGGTGCTCAGGGCTGTGGCAGGTCCAGTCTTGGTTTCCTAATCAGTCTATTATTTACAGGCTCCAAAGTAATGGGAGGAGGGGCAGGCTTATGACCTGTGATGAGAGGGGTTTATGTGTGTTCTGGGCCAGTTTTGTAAGACAGCTGCTCATATAAAGGATTTATCAAGACAATAAAAGAAAAAGGAAAGAGCCTAAAGACCCTCTAGTGAAAACAGCCTTTTTATGGTATGAGAGTATAAGAGGGAACACTTTGAAAAGAAGCCACATTTCCCCTACCCACCCCTTATCCTACTCAGCCCACATAGGCAGAAAAGCTCTCTAATCTTTATCTCAGGGGCTAAATACTATAAGCATTTAAAGTTTATTTTTGTCTTATAATGACATCCAGCCTTCACCACCATACCCCGGATAGGTTTTCCTTTAATTAGGAATGTCTTTCCTCTTTGGGCTATTCTTATGGATGAAAGTGAGGAACTTAGGGGGCACTTGCTCTGCATACCTCGCACCCCATGTTTTAACAGAGTGATAATAGATTCAGCTCGATAGGCATGTCTTAGGTCTCAGTGATGGTTTGACCCAGACTCTGGGAGGGTAGCGCAGCTTGGAGGAGAAAGGGTAATGCTTGGAGGAGAAAGGCGAATGCAGAACCCCAGATGATCCATGTAAGAATCATATCTATTTGTATCGGTGTGATCACAAGCAGCAATTTTAAAGAATCCTAGTCATAACAAATCTCCATCTCAGAGATGAAAAAAACAGATTTATGAAGTCAGAATATAGCGGAAGCAGTGAAGAAACCCATCCAGATTCCACAGCTATCAAGGAACGGAGCAGGGACCCTAACCCAGGTCTCCCAACTCCAAGTCTTGTCCATTCCCTTCTACCCCACTTCTGCCTTTGGGTTGGTGTTGCCATTCTCGGTGGCCAGAGCATCTAATCTGAACCAGGTCCTCTTCTAGTGAATGTGGCTGACCACTGAGTTGGGAGGGAGAGGAGGAGAGAGTACAGAGGAGAGGGCTCATTGTGATTCCAGGACACAGAGGATGCGCCCTCTGCTTCCTACATCAGCTTGAATGTTGGTGGCCAGTAAATCATATCCGCCCTGTTCTCCTTACTCTCTTCTACCTCCCTGAATAATCTCTTACAACCTCTTTGACTTCATAAAACCATTTACTGATGAGTCTCAAAATACTGTTTCCTGGATAGATATGTTTTCTAGATATCTATTCCCAGATGTATCCAAACTCCCTAAAATGCACGTGATACAACTGCACATATCAGTCTACTCCCTGCTCTGCATCCTGTTCCTCGTCCATCAGAAGGCCAACTTTATAGCCTGTGGGTCACACTAGATTTCTTCCCTCTCCTTACCTGTAACGTTTCGCAGGCACCAGATTCTGACAATTGCCATTCCTTAGGACAGTGGAACCTGCTCTCTACCTTCCTTGCCTTCCCTTGCGTTACACACAGCGACTTTCTCGCCCACACTGCACTAGAGACCCAAAGCTGACCTTTCTGACTCCACTTATTTCTTCTCTCACTGCTTTCATAATAATTCTTCTTAAAGAAACAAATTCAATCACATCACTCCCCTTCGTAAAATAATCTTTCGGGGCAAGTATTTTGACTTTTCATGGCCCAGCCAGTATCCGCCATTCACATTTCATTTCTTGTGGCACCTAACTTTTCAGCCTTACAGTTTCCTGTATGGAAACTTCCTTTATCTTGTTTTTGCACTCAAAATTTTGCATATCGTGCTTTCATTGCCCCGATTAATTTGCCTTTATGTTTGTTATGTGGCTACTTCAAATTTGGGAATTGCCCCCTACGGGGCACACATCAGGAATTAACTCTTCTAGGGAGCATTTATGAACACCTTGGGTAAGAGGTAGGTAGCATACCAGGGTACCATGCGCATATTTCTGTCATAGTGGTTATTACATTGTAGTGTAATTCTACATTCAGCCAGCTTTATCTGCCTCATCCACGTAACTGGGAGACTCTTGTTTTCCACATCTTGTATGTCTAGTATCTAGAGAAATGCCTGAGGGTAGGAGTGTTTAGCAACACAGTTGCTAAATGAATGAAGGCAAGCTTCATATGGACTAGTAGCCTCTGTGGTTATCCAAGCACATTCATAATCAGAGACTCCAACCACGACCACGATGGTTATAATTGTTAAAAGTGATGTTCCCATTGAATTTCTTCACCACACAGCTCTATAGGAAGAGACTCACAACTCTGATGCTCCTACCCAGAAAAGATTACATTTCGAAGGTGTCTAGTTTTATCCAATGAAGTTGTTTTAAAATTGAAACTAGGCATCTCAGCTCTGTGAAAGCAGCGAAGTGCTTCTTCGCATAGCCCAGCACCTACATTTCAATCCAGTCGGACTCTTTACTTGGTCCTGCCCTATGCCTGTGTTGGGTGTTGGGAATAAAATGTGGGTTCCACGCAGCTCCAGGACTGGAGGAGCTTGGTGAACACTCACTCGGCCAGGGCAGCACTGATTCCTAGTGCCCTGCACACCACCTTGCAAAGCCAGGGGCTTAATAAAGCCTTGTTTATGAGCATTCTGGCCATGATGACTCAATTATCCAATTATTCATAATTCATTTAAATAACCACTAAACTTGTTTTGAGCACCTGCTATATGCCTTTTATATAGAGATGAATTAGAGACATTCTCTCTGCCCTTGTGCAGCGTTTTAGGGCTTGGTGAGAGAGAAAAATGTACCAACAGGCAATTATAATACAATGGGAAATGTGCTAATAGAAGTCTCCACAAAGGGCAGGTTTTCCGGACTGAAGGAAGAGAAGAGAATATTCCAGACAGACAGAGCCACATGTATAAAATGTGAGAAGGGTGGGAGAGAGCATGAGAGGTTCAAAGAACTGTTAGAGAACAGCTGGGATTCATCACAACATGAGAGCAGATGGGTTATTTGGGGAGCCTGGAAGAAGGAATGGTGAGAAAGGAGATTGCAGAGGCAAACTAAGGGTCGCCTAAGGTGGAAGAAAGAGAAAAAGGAGGCTGCAGCCAGACTAAAGTTTGGAACTCCTCACCTTAGGCCCTAGGGAGCACCATATGGCTCTGGAACAGCAAGAAAAGTGGGAACTGCAATTTTCCAGGAAAAGAATGGTTCTGGAAATCTGGACCAAATAGAGAACTGTTGAATTAATGTAAGAAAGGGATGATGAGGAAATGATCTGGGGCTGTGGCAGCAGGGATGGAGGGAAGGGAGTGATTCCAAGGTCATTGGGAGGTGAATGTGCAGGTGATATGCAATTGTGTATGAGAACATCAGCACAGAAAGCAAGTCAGGCACCCAGCTGCACATTGAATTAAAGCAGGTGTGAAAGCTTGGGAAGAAATATTAACAACATTTTGATAATTTTTTTTTTAAATCAAAATGTTAAAAAAGTATTAACAAAATATCAAAATTTCAAATAGAGGCAGGGTCAGTATTACTGATTTTTTCTTCGGCCTGTGGCTCTGCTATGGCTTGACGTGGTACTCTACTGATCCTAGCTTTATTTAAACCTTTGATCTGTCATTCATCATAGGTTTTTTGCATTGATTTCATTTTGAAAAAATACTGCATTCAATTATTGTTTATCTTGATTATGCTTTTTTTTTTTTTTTTTGCACTTTCTTAAATTTTGCACTGAGTCAAGTGCTTCAACCTAGTCCTAGCCTTGGAACAGAGTAGTAGCAAGAGAGAGGGGGATTTATCAGGAATGATTGCAAGGGTAATGTCGAGCAGGATGCATTGATGTACCAGCACGATGCCTTATGCCACTAAAGGACAACTCTATCTGTTCCTAAAAGTGACTTTGCTTAGATAGCGGGATACTACCTTTCCTCTACCCACGAAAAGCTGTCATTTGATACTAGGCATTTTCGCCAAATGAAGACATCATACGGACCCCCCACCTCCACCTCGACCTCCTCCCTCTGAGCAAACTGAGTTTGGGTCTCCCATGATGAAACTCACATGCAGCTTGTGTACAACTTCCCTAAATGCCACAAATGCCTCAGAATAAGTGTGGAAATTGGTTTCTAAGCTCCAGCAGTTTCTAAAATAGGGGTGGTTTAAAATAAAGCAGTATGATAAAAGGGATTCCTATAGAGCAGATTGTGGGAAATAGCAGTGAGCCTCCAAAACAGAAAACCTGAGGAAAGAGTCAGAAATGGCATCTAGCCATTCCTGAGTAAGGGGGCATGGTAGGTAACCGTGGTCTTCCAGAAAGACTGGCCAGCTCTGTCTCCATTAACTTCAGTCTGGGTAGGGGGTGGTGGGTGGGGAAACTCATTTCTTTCCATCCCCTGAAGCTTCTCTTCACTTGATATCCTGGCTTGATGCAGATGTAATATATTCTGTCAGTGCAAAACTTGGGCTGAAAAATATTGTGGCCTTTGAAAATTGAGGAGGGAATTGGGTGGGGATGTTCCAAATTAGTGGCAATGTGCAGATGAATACACTGGGCACAGTGGGGTAGAAGTAGGGAGGGTGCTAGAAGTGTATTTCTAGACCGATGACTGCATGTAAAGCAATGCTTGAGTGAAGAAAACAGTAGAGTAGGTAGAAATGGACATTGATATAGAGAATTTGATACTGATGGATTGTGAATGGAAATTTGAGCTTCAATTTCCTTAGAAGAGTGGGAGAGAAGGTTGTCTTGTAAGAATATGGACTCGAGGTAAATATTTAGCAGAATACTGAAGGTCAAGAGAAGTAGAGATTGAATTAGCCAAAGATATCGAACGCACTTGGAAAAGTCCTAGAAGATCCCCTGAACATGGAGACAGTGAAAGTGTGTGGCTCCCATCTCCACAATCACATGATTTGTGTCTCTGGCTGTGTTCAGCTTTCTGGGCAAAGGCTTGGAAAAGGTGAGTCATAGGACTGACCCCAGTTTGGGAAGATGCAAGGCCTGTGAAGGGTGGAGAGTACTGGATGGTGGAGAAGAAAGGGGAGAACTTCAGATGTGGTTAATGTCAGGGGCAGTGTCTGATGTGGCCAGCAATGGCAGACATGAGCCGTGCTGCTAAGCCTCAAGCTTCCAAGTATGATGCAACCTTTTCATAATACTAGAAAGAGCTGAGGGAGCTGTGTGGTTGCAGGGCCCTGTTGCAGGGAAGCACCCTAGGTCAGCATAGGCAGCCACACAGCGAGTGCTTTCTAGCAACTAGGGCCTCTTTGGTCTTCTTGGCATCCCCTTACCATCACTATGAGCTCTGCATTGTTAACAGTACAATCTCTGCTTTTGAAACATAGCCACACAGCCCCACCTTAGGTTTTAAAAAAAAAAATTAGCCTTATTTACTTCTCTGGGACACATTTAGGAACAGGCCTGGTATAGAAGACATTGCCTTTGTAGCACCTTAAGTCCCCACTAGTCCTCCTACGCATGATGAAAATGCTCATATATGGGAACCAATGATGAGGGCATAATCCTCAGGTTGATAATTAAGATAGATGCCGCTAACATTTCTTAAACCATGCTGCATACAGCTGTCAGGGCAGGAGGGAATTTGAGAAGGCGGTATATAATTAACCTAGTTGGAATTGGGCCAAGGGACCCAAGGTTAATGGCCCTGGGAATGGGAGCATTAATGACCACTAATGGTCAAGCCCCTTTTCATGTCTTACTCATTAGAGCTACCTTTTATATTCTGTAAGATCATGGCCTTTGGCCTCAGGACCAAGGGTAATGGAGAGTTGCCACTCCCCCAGACAATGTGTTCTGCATTCTGACAGCTTCTGTCCAGCTCTTGATTCCCCCACCCATCACAATCTTCAGGTATAGTGTAGAGCAGATCTCAACACACTCCAGCCATCTGCTGAGCCCTGCTGATGAGAGCTGAGACATATACATCATGCATATTCATGGGCAAAAATTGTTTCAGGTTTTTATTCAACAGATCGACAAAAGCGTGACATCCTCTTGCTTTTACCTGTTTGGCCCTGGTGTTCCTTTCTATATACACTCCCTGGGTGAGCTGGAATAGAATCTTTAACCACTCTGGGATGTGTCCTCCCTCCATCATATTTGATGGCCACAAGAATCATTAACGTGAATCTTCACAGGCTTGCACGCTGCCTTGATTGACAAAGAAACTGCTAGTTTTGTCCACTCTGTTTCTCCTTTCCCTATACCTCCAAAAGAGATTTAACCTCCAACAGAGATTTCTACCTCATAAGCTAATCTTCTGTGATAAGCTTTTATGATGCAAATTTGGGACAGTGGATAGACAGAGACAACTAGAGTGAAGGAGATGAGGGTACAGACTCGGGAGAGAAGAAAAGGCAGAAACAGAGCAAAAGAGAATGAGAAAGTAAAATTCACTATGGGTGTGATTTGTGTGGGAGAGTCGAGCATGGGCCCTGGGAAAAAGGAAGCTTCAGGCAGCTGTGTTGTATGTGAGAGAAAAAGCACACGCAGAGGAAAGTTAATTGTAAGGAGTCTAGCTGGTGGTTATCAAGCAGATCTGTTTTAATCTTCTTAGAGGGCTACAGGTAAACATTGGTATTAGTTTTAATTGCATCAGGTTGTTGAAGCGTTTTCCTTTGCATGGAAACCCTCAACACTGGGTCATATGGGGTTCTGGGATGAGATGAGTTTCCACGTTTAACTGGAAGGCTGAAGTCAAAGCTTCGAGAGAAGCTCAAACAGGGAGGGTGGCTTTGCCTCCTCCTTCACCTTAGTATTGGACATACATTCTGTGGTTCCAACTTTCCTAATGAGTTTTAAAATCCGGAGTGTGTTGAAGATTGCTAGAGACCAAGAAGTCCCCTACTCTCTGCGGTGAGAAGGCTCTCAGGGTTACACATTCCTTTCAATCCTCACATCAAGTCTCAAGAGTGGGCATTACAAACCCATTTGTAGACGTGCAAACTGAGGCCCAGTGCCGTAGAGTGACTTACTCACTTGTGGTCATGAAGTTAACAAGCAGCTCCACTCAGAGTAGGAGTCTGAATTGTTATAATAAAAGGGAAGGTGAAGAAAGAAGGGGAGACACTGAAAGTGGAAATTAAGTTCTTAAGGAGAGGCGGGAATTCAATGAAAGCTACAGGGCTCTTCTCCAGCTTCCCTTGGCAGGCTCATCTGGAGGATTCTCTAACACTCAGTGACTTTGAGTCTTTGTTGGGAGAGTGAGAAAACCAGCAGCGAAGAAGAGCCGCTGTCCCTCCGCTGCGTTGCACCCTGCGTGAAAGCCTCTGCTGGCTGCTGGCCTCTGCCCCTGCCTAGGCTCTTTCTTTGGACCCAACAAAAGGGCAGTGGGGGAAGCAGAGCCTGTCTTCTGCCCTTGGCAATTAAGGTCCAGGTAGAGGCAGGACAAGGAAGACTTCTTTCTGCCTGGCGCTGCCGGCCTTGGCATCTCCTCCACGAACCTGCAAGATAATTCATGCCATTGAATCATCCATAATCAGATGCAGTGACTATCATTTTTGTGTGTGTGAACGTCTCACTGGCTGAACACAAACATCTCAATAGCCATGTGCCCTAATTTTCTTTGTCGGAGACAACAAAACCAAAGGTAATGAGCAGGAGGAGGGACTGAGTCCCAGGGGGCACATTCTCTGGAAGAGTCTCCTGGGCTTAAATACATCTAAAGTAGATCTAAAAGAAAGCAGTGATTACAGGCTAATTTTCTGCCTGCATTATGTTAAGTGTCCTGTCTCTACACGAATGGCAATTGCTTTATGCCAGAAATCTTTTACTGAATTCCTCTTATTGGTAAATTTTGTATTAAAAAGAGACAGACTAAAGAAAGGTTTTTTTCAATTTAAAGGTGAGACTATGAGGATGCCAGTAAAAGATACAAGACTGGCACATCCCCAAGAGTTGATTTTCCTTTTCAAATGCAAGTATTGGAGAAGGCAAAATGGTCCTTCCTTTGAATTTGCCAGTTAAGGGGTGGAGGCTCCCAACTTTATCTGGAGGAGGACACAGCGCTGCCTCGGGCAGCACACTGGGTTCTTTGCTAAGAGAGATGAGGGGGCTGAGGCAAGGGGCAGAGGTGAAGAGAGGCTGATGCATTTGGCCCTTCCTGAGTCATCAGATGGCCATCCACAGGAGAGTGAGACGGACACCTGAGACCCTCTTCCTCCTGCGTGGACACTGCCCCTTTCCCAGGAGCAATGAGAGTCAGCCCAGCCATGTCACTGACTCCCTCCTCCTCTTCCAGTCTGGGTCTGAAGTCCTAAAGACATATTTTTCCACGCTCTTCCTTCATTCACTCCTCATTCGTGCCATGAATAACTCCTAAGCATCTTCTGTGTTGCAGACAGTGGGCCACACCCTGAGAATTCAAAATATAATTATAAAAAGGAAGTGGGAATTATGGTAGTCAAACAAATGGAACATAAGCATTGAAATCAGAGAGATCTGAATGGAAAATTCCACCAAACCCCTCCTTGCCTTGAATAAATACCGAGATCTTATACTTGAAGAATGGAGTGGGAGGAGGGGACTGCTGATTCCTGCCTCAGAGAGTTGTGGAAAGGATTAAATAATATCTTTAAAGCAGTTAGCATAGAGTCTGTAGTATTCAATGCCAAATAACCACGTGTTGATTCCGCCCTTGTTTGAAATTCTCAATTGGTACCAGAGCCTTCCCCTATCCCAGAGATGCATCTGACCCCCAACCACCAGGGCATCATGCCCTCCAGGCCATGAGGCACGTACCTTCCCCAAGTAAAATGCAAATCTATGGTCCTCTTGACAGGAGGCTGGGAGGAAGGATGAAGGATGAAGGCTGTGACATGACCACCTGGTGGGGCAGGGGGAATTTAGGATCAGTTCCAAGTGAAGGCAACGGGGATGTGAGAAAGGCCCTTCTGTGCCAGCTACCACATCAGGCATTTTGTATAGATTGTTTTGCAGGTGTGTGTGAGGGGTGGGACTCCCCATCCAATCTAATCTCAACAACTCCAGGTGAATGTTCGTGGTGAGGTCAAAAGACAAATACAAAAGTGTAATGTCCCAGAGCCCCTGAAGAGAGCTAAGCGTTGGTCTTTGGCCACCAAGGCATGTCTATTTCTGAGGATGTGTGGCAGGACCATTCATTCCAAAAAGAAATGAAGATTTATGTTGCATCTGAGAATAAGTGGTAAATTAGCAATAAGTCAACTTTTCATCCAATATCCCCTGCAGACAAGGTATCGATACCAGGAAAGATCAGATTATTCTCCAACCATCCCGAATGGGAAACTGGGACTTAATTTATACTTGTCTGTATGTGTCACATGCCAGTGCTGAAATGGGTATTGTGATTTTCTTGACCAGTTACCTCCAGTGTTGAAAGCAGCCTCAAGGACATGACTTTGAGGAAGAGAAGGAGGATATTGGTCTTCATTTCTCAGAGATCCTAGGCAGGGATTGCAGTCCACACTTCACCTATGATGAGCTATGTGACCTTGGGCAAATTATTTCTCTGAGCATGCTATAGCCTCTATAAAATGGGGATTGTGACATCTGACAGGATTGTTGTGAGGTTCAATTTAGATAACACAATTTAAATACCAAGCAGAGGAACCGCCATTTACTGGACACTCAGCTGATATTAGCTCTCTGACACAGAATACAGAATGAAGGACACTTGGCAAGGGTTTAGTGTTTGATGATGATGATAATGATAATAGCAGCATTACTGTGGGTGTTCAGAAAAGAAGACAAACACGGGACTCTATTGCCTCCAGAACTTGGCAGGGAGTTGAGTGTTAGAAGTGGAAATGGGGGTGGTTGTAGCTTTGCTGATTCATGCTACCAGAAAGGCACTGAAGTCCCAGTTCCAGGCAGCAGAGTCATCTATGGCATGCAGGACTCCACGTTGTACAAGGATATAGATTCATTGTGCTGCTTGGTCACTCAGCTCAGTCTTCTCCATCTCAGGTTCCCAGGGCCAACTGCCAATTCATCTCCTTTCCCAGCAGTGAGGATGCTCTCCGATGGGGATGGCTCTCAGCTCCCTGACCTGCATCCACCCAGCATCACCTCTTATGAACCCTTTGGAGCCTGGCAGAAATTGATTCCCAGATTGAGTTTTTCTGGTCAGGAATAAGCAGGGGTGTGAAATAACTGAACTCCATACAATTCCATCTTTTGGATCCACTGGAATTTGCAGCAAGTTTCCTAAGACACTGGATTATCTCATGGTCAAGTTGAACAACTTCCATCACCCCGGCAGCCTGTCACCTTCTTCCTTTCCTTTCTAACCACATTCTTCTCCAGCTTCTCTTTCTCCTTTATCTGCTCATTTCTCTCTCATTTAGTCTTGCTCAAAATTGCACTCCAAGATTCTTTTTCCTGCCATCCCTCTTAGGAAGCAGACGAATAGCAGGATGCTAGCCCTGGATGGGCCATAAATAATGCATGATGCCCAGAAAGAGCAAGCGGCCCTCTGATTACAAAGAGAAGATCTTTTGATAACACATTATCCTATTTACTCTTTGTAATGCCACCAGTTCTTCATTCAGCAGCACTGCACACCCACTTTCTCACCAATTTGAAACCCCAGCAAAAAAACCGTGTTCCTGCTGCTGTCTGATCTTGGCTCCACCACCAGGAGGGCCTGTCAGACATCCTCTTCTGATGCCTATGCTGCCATCCCTGGGCCCCTGGAAGCCTGCCAGAAAGGTGCTCAGTCTTTTCTCAGTTCAAAGAATATGTTTCTTTATTTTAAACTCTTGTTATAGCCTCGTGTTTTGATTCTTGCTGAACTCTGGAGAAGAAAAGGCCTCTAACTCAGCCCCCTGATGTATATAAATATAGTACCAAATAAGTCCCATATTCAGGACCCAGGGCTTAATGAATACTGGATGCCCCAAACATAACGCTATAGATTATTATTATTTCCAGTTTCAATGAAGGAAATTATGACTCAGATAAGCTAATTGATTGGTTCAAGGTTACCAAGCTAGTAAATTATAAACCCCAAATTGAAATCCAGTAGCCATGACTTCCTGTTCCATTATCATTCTTTCTTTCTGTGCGTTAGGATTTAAAATTTGGAGATGAGGATAGGTGAGTATATTAGCCAGAGTAACAATAGAAAACAGAATTTTATTGTATTCAAGTGAAGATATGGTATTGAGGAAACAGTTTACAGAGGTTACAGGTAGGGTAAAGAACACCTAAAAGGAATATGGAGACACTCCGTGGTTTGTAAACAAGAAAGCTCTTGCCACCTCTAGGCTTAAAGAAATGGGGGAAGGGATAATGTTTTGGAGCTGAGGGGAAGGCTAGAGCCATGGAGGAAGGTCCGCCTGCCCGATCTCTAGCTTGGAAGGCTTAAACACTGACAGGTGCAGCTCTGGAGAAGGGATGGAATGGGGAAGAGGACCACTTTCATTGTTCAGGCATTTGCCAATTTCAACTAGAAATAGCCAGCAAGGGAGAAGGTGATAGAGTTGGTGGGGTCTACATTTCCTGGCACAGAGCAGAGCCGGTAGTGGGGAAGAGTCTGGAGAGCAGTCAACACAGCCGCCAGTGCCTGGTCCTTCTTCACAGGGCTGCAGGTCAAAGAGCCACTGCCTTCCTACCCAGACTCTATACCTACAGGGGAAATCACCATGAAGCCAAGAAAACTCAGGCTTCAGGGGCTTTTCCCATTATGTATTATTTCATAATATTCCAGCCCAAAACTTGGGGAGTTCAAACAAGAATGACTTATGATTTCTTGTATTTCTGTAGGTTGGCCGGGTGGTCTTTCTGCTTTTTCGTGGTGTCAGCTGGAGTCACTCACACAGCTGCATTCAGCTTGGAGCTCAGCTGGGTCTGAAACATACAAGCCAGCCCCACTCACACGTCTAGGTTTTTCAGTTCTCTGGCACAGAATCCTTATCTCTGCACATGATCTTGTGTCATTTTATTTCCTAGCCTGAACTTTTTTTTATGGTGGCTGGCTTCCAGAAGGGCAAAAGCCGTCAGGCCTCAAAAGATCTATGTCACGACCTGACACAGCATGGCCTCTGCCTCATTTTATTGGCCAAAGAAACTTGCAGCCCAGCCCAAATTCCAGAAAAAGGGATATAGATTCCACTTCATGATGGCAGGTGCGGCATGTGCATACAGGGTGGGAGGAATTCTTGGAGGCCTCTTTTCGGCCAGTCCACCACAGTCTGCCTTCTCACTATAGCAATTCGTGCCCTTCTTAGGTGGAAAATATATTCCCCCTCACGCATCCAGAATTTTCATCCCATTATTACATCAAACCAAAATCCAGTAATCTGTATTGGGCTGAGATGTGACTGTGGCACTTCTTGGGCTAAAGAACTGTGAGCTGAAAATACAAGGTAAATCCCACTATATCCAGCATATAATTGTGATATAATGCTAGTACAAGCATAGGATATTTGTAATAAACACTGGCATTTAAAAAGGCAAAGAACAGGAAGCACATCACAGTTACTGGCCCATAACAATTCTAAAATCCAGGAAGGCATTCATTCACTGTGCATTAAGCTTTCCTGGGAGCAAAGAATTTTCTGTGATTAGCAACAAGCTCTGCCTCTGTGACAGTTCTTGATTCAAGCCAGAGATCCGGCAGGTAGACCTTCCTCCGTGGCTCCAGCTCTCCCCTTGGTTCCAAACATTATCTCTTCTCCCTTTTTCTTTAACTGTTATTTTCAACTTTTGGTTGATTCCACCTTCTGGCCTCTTTGCTATGCCATCAGATTCATTCTTCCTTTTTCATAAGAAATGGCCCATGTTTGCAGCTGAATAACTTTCTCAGCTTGCTTTTTTCCCCGTAGAAAGCTTGTGACTCAAATGCCTCTTTTCACTTTGAACTTCCTTATCCCTTTATTCAACGTGGTAGTTCTCTCATCATGACAATTCTCTTTAAAATATTGTGTGTCATTCATTGACCTCACTGAGGTTCACTCTGTGCTCCATGCCCTAGCATAATTCTTTCAGCAACTAACCTCTCGCTACTTTGCGTGTGTAAAGCAACATCGCTATGATTTCCAGGACTTCTTTTGTCTGGCTTGGAAGGTCTAGGAAACATTGCCTTGAATCTTCCAGAATTCTTAAGAAGGTGTCCTTCAGCCACAGCCTTGATTTGATCTTTACCCAAAGGCCCATATTTTGTGAATCTTTGCCACCTGGAAAACTATGCCGGGGGCCCTTATGTTTTCTTTAATTTTTCTTGAAAACTGGTCAATTCTTTGGCTCCTCTCTCCTTTGCAATGCCTCAACATACACTACTAAAAGAAGCCACTTGGCATTTTCAATTTTACCTGGCCTTAGTCAAGTTCACGATGTATTCACTTACCTCTCCATTCTCCAAGCCTCTCCTCTTTACTCTCTGCCTTAGTCTTTTTCTGTTGCTATAAAGGAATATCTGAGGCTGGGTAATTTACAAAGAAAAAAGGCTTATTTGGCTTATGGTTCTGCAAGATATACAAGAAGCATGGCCCCAGCATCTGCTTCTGCTGAAAGCATCAGGCTGCTTCTACTCATGGTAGAAGATGAAAGGGAGCTGGTGTGCAGAGATTGCATGGCGAGAGAGGAAGCGAGGGTGGGAGGAGGTGCCAGTCTCTTTCTAACAACAAGTTCTCACAGAAACTAATAGTGAGGATTCACTCACTACCAGGGGAATGGCACCAAGTCATTCATGAGGGAACCACCTCTATGAACAAAACACCTCCTACCAGGCCCCACCCCTAACCCTGGAAATCAAATGTCAACATGAGGCGTGGTGGGGCCAAACAAACCATATCCAGACCATAGCTCCCCCTAACCTGCTACATGATCTCAAAGCCAATACCACAAGTCTTAGACTTCTGTCCTGACAGCATCGCACATCTAATAAAATTTCATTGTCTATTGTTTTCATTATCTATTGCTGGGCAGGAAATCTTCCAAAAACTTAGTGGCTTAAAACAACAACAAGTATTTCTTTGCTCATGATTTTGCAATTTGTGCAAGGCTCAGCAGGGTTGACCCAATGCTGCTGCCCATGGTGACAGCTGGAGTCATTTCCATGGCTGAGTTCAGCTGGGTGCTCCTCTGAAGTTGAAACATCCAGAAAGGCCTTATCTGCTTATGTTTTGGGATGGTCTAGTGCAAAAAGAGCTAAGAGAAACAGGGCCTGTCACTTCAATTGTCTGCTTACAAGATTGTGGAAGAGGCACTAAGAAGATAGTCACCTGGTCATGTTTTGTAAACTACTAAAGTGAGACATTTTAACTGCAATCAGTCAGGACTTCCATTGCTTTTAACCTGACATAACATTCATCATACTGCAGGTGGCATTGCAATGGCAAAAAGCATTTTTGGGATTCACCTGAGAGAAATTTGAGTTGGGATGCCTTGAGTTTGCATTTAATCAAATGTACTTTATGTACCACACATCATGTCTATGCATATTACATTCTTGCTAGCTGTTCTGCTGTAGGGATGGCTTTCAGAAATGTGTCTACTGCCTACAATGCAGACACAAGTGTCCCCCAGAAGTCATATGGTGCAATATGAACATGTCTCATGTGGCCCAGTATTGGGGATATGTGAAGAGTGGAGGGAATTTGAAACTAGTCTGTGGAAAGTTCTACCAAGTATCCTAGACCTTGAAAGAAACTCAAAGTTTTTCAAGACCAACATCCTAAGAATTTCTATAACATTACCAATCACGATTTGGGAAGCTGAAAGAAACTGTCTTGAGCTATCAATTTAAAAAAATCAGTCAACTATGCTAGAGTTTATACTGAATGATCTCTCCGTTCTTCCTATAGGAAATGGTAACATAAAATTCTTTGCATTTGAAGACGTGATAAAAAGTATATAGCTAAGAATATAGGAAAATATTACAGAAGTACATTGGGGAGATATTTAATAACAATATTATTTTCCTGGAGTTTCTGATGTTTGTGGGTATATTTTAGATTTAAAAAAATTATTACTTGTGATTTCTCATTTTAATTAAATACTCACATCCATACCTAATTTTATATTTGTAATTGCGTATTCTTTTCTTAAAGAGCACCTCGAAATGATATAGTATTCAAGCCCCACTGATCTGGGCCATGTTCATGCCTAGACCAGAGGCTTCTCTCTCAAAGGCAATGTGAAGATGTTAACTAATAAAGTACTGGAGTTGGTACTCTCTCCCAGCATGAGGAGATCGTGTTCAGTGTAAAATGACTTATCTGTTTTGCATTTCTGGGGATGATAGGGAATCAGAGATACCAGAATGAGATAAGACAAGATGAGGAATGAGAACAGCTAAGATGAATGTCTGAATGTCACCTTATTCAGTGGCTTCAGAGACAGACGTGGGAATGGTAACTTTAGGCCACAGGACCCACTCAGATCTGGCGAAGATCTGAGGACACAGGGAGAGCCATGCTGCTTATAATAATGCCGACAATAACAACATAACTCATTTACCTAATTATTTTGTATTCGGCACTAGCTTGAGGACTTTATATGTATTAGCACATGTGATCTGCCTAACGACTCTGCAAGACAGTTTTGATTGCTATATCCATTTTGGAAACGGAAAGAAGGCATGGAGACATGCAAGAATTTGCCCTAGGTCACTCTGCCGGCACCTGCTGGAACTGGGGTTCCATGAGTCCATCTGCTCCAGAGGCTGCTGGCTTAACAACTCACACCTTTGCATTTGTATAGCACTGTGCAGTTTATCAAGCAATTTTACACACAGCATCTCACTTACAGTCCTAATAGCCCTGAAAAGTTGGCAGGGCAGTTGCTGTTACTCTCATTTTATGGGTGATTAATTGAAATCTAAAATTGCAAAGTGACTTATTCATGATCACCCAGCTATCAGTGGTGGTATTGGAGCCGAAAGCCAACTCTTGAGTGCGTTTCATTTTCTCACATTGTGTATTAATAAATTTCAGTATAGTTATCTTCAGTTTCTAAGACATCTTTATGTATAATGCTAACAGAGTGCCTTCCACAACTTCATAAAAAGGCATTGTTATTATCCCAATGTTACCAAAGAAAAATATGTAGTTTAGAGAAACAAGTCCTGGTGGTATGGCTCCAAATTCACAAGCCACACTCTCTCCTGCACAAGCAGCCACGGCCCCGGTCTACCTGCTAAATCCCAAACACGACTTGGCCCTTCCGTTGCTAGGGGAACAGAAGATGGATTCAACACCTCAGGACTTCAAAGTGCACGGTGGGTTCAGGGGACATTAAATAGATCCATGTGTCTGGAGCATGAATATCAAGTTGAAAAAAATGGGACCAGATGGTGGGGGCTTTGAGTACCATGATGTGAACATTAATTTGCAGGGAGTGAGCACTGAGTATACACAGATCCGTACTAGATTCTGTGAACAAACTGAATACATAAAAGTGTAATCTTAAGCTGCAAACTGGCCTCTTGTCTAGGAGTAACAAACCTGTATGAGAGAAGCAGGAAAAAAAGCAACTTAGGGTCAGGTGCGGTGGTTCATGCCTGTAGTCCTAGCACTTTGAAAAACTGAGGCAGGCAGATCGCTTGAGCCCAGAAGCTCAAGACCAGCCTGGGCAACATGGTGAACCTCGTCACTACCAAAAAAAAGAAAAAAATACAAAAATTAGCTGGGCTTGGTGGCACATGTCTGTAGTCCCTAGGTTGGGGCTGGGGTGGGGGTGCTCAAGTGGGAGGATCACCTGAGTCCAGGGAGGTTGATGCTGCAGTGAGCCGTGATCACGCCACTGCACTCCAGCCTGGGTGGCAGAGTGAGATACTGTCTCAAATAAATAAAGCAACTTCGAAGTATTTATGAAAGAACAGATAAATGACTTAAAAGACAATTATAATGTCCAGCGTGTTTTAAGATCATGGAACCATACATTAAAAGGAATAATCATAACCATAATACTTAAAATGGCCCCAAGACCCATGGAAAAAAAAGAGCTCTGCTTTCTCTGTGTGTTTCGTTTTAAGGTGACTGAGCAGGTGATCCAGGTTGTAGCTTCTCTGGTGGCCATTCATAAAGGGGAAAATTCTCTTTTAACTCACAGCTCTTTGGATTAATTTTTCTTCAGCTCCTGAATGTATAACAACGACAACAACAGCGCTGATAGCTGCCATTGGTTCATGGCTTACTGTATTGGGTAACTCACATGTATTACATCTGATCTGAAGCCACTCTGCAAGTTAGATATTGGTACCCCCATTTCACAGATGGGGCAGTGAAGCCCAGAGACATTAAGTGACTTTTCCAAGTGATAAATCACAGTTAAACACAGGTATAGAAGAATGTAAGCCCCAGAAACCTTTTGCTACACTGTACCTCCCTATTCCTTTACCCAGAAACCAGTACTAGAATTTCATTTTCTATTCCATCAAGGCTGAGAACTCATTATCATATTCACAGCATCCAGAACTGAACTGCACCTACATAGCCAGCCTATTTTTTTCTCTGTAGCCTCTTATTTCAACTCTGCTTTCATGCCAAATTTATTACCATTTCTCCTCAAATACCTTTTTTTCTTACACTGCTAAATGTCTGTCATTCAGCAAGTTCTATTTACCTAGATTTTATCAAGTACTGTACTCAACATGTACACAACTCTCCCTCTCTAGAATGCACTTTCCCCTGTCTCTACCCATCAAGATCTTATATATCCTTTAAGGTTAGGCTCTTGCAGGTCAGACACATAGAACATGTAAACAAATTGTTACTATTGTTATTATTTTCGTCATCAGGTTTCCAACAAAACTTTGAGCTCCTACAGTGTCGAAGCTCTGTGAGGTAGCAGAGATAAAATTACCAATAAGCCAAGATATTGACCCCCAGGAGCTATGATCAGGTTGTGGGAGGGGAGGGTTATTTGGCATGAACAGGTGATAACACACAATAGAGTACGGTAGGAACAGCCAAAGGTGCCATGGCATATAAAATCCATTTTGGCGTTCTCGTAGAAGGCTTTCCAGAGGAGGTACTAGCTCATGCCTGATGAATATGGTGAAGTTAGCCAGGCAAATACAACTTCCATGTTATGGTAACCAATTGCACCCATTTGCTGGGGCTGGGAGTTTTTGTGAGATATGGAACTTTCAGAGCTATAACTGGGACAGTCCAGGGCAAACTCAGATGATTGGTCACTCCATTGCATGTGCAAAGATGATAACCAGAGTCTGGCAAAATATCTCGAATGAACGCATAAATGAATGGATGAATGTTTCATCTATCCATGAAAAAAATTATCTCCTACCAACTGACCTCCTTCCAAATATCTGCTAGCCAACTTGACCTGAGTCTATGTAGCTCTGCCCTGCAAGGTCCTGTCCACTGTGAACGCTCATTCTGGGGTTTATGTCATAGCAAGGTTTTAACAATGAAGATGCAGCTGTCACCAGAAGGCGGGTGGAGGCAGCTCTGGGAAATCACTTTCTCTCTCCCTCTCTTCCTCCCAAGTCTGTGTGCTTCATTAAAATATATATGACAACATTTCTCCGCATATTATTGTATCACACCATCCTTAATTGCATTAATTCAACATTTTCAAGGGTATTTGGAGGAAATTTGGATGGTTCATTGACTGGTATTTGAAGGAAGCTGAGAATTAAATTTAAAAACATGAGGGAAAATTAGTAGCAGAAGAGACTGATTGAAGGGCTGACGTGGGCCGACTCTGAGCTTTTGGGTCCTGCCCCCTCTCCACTTTCACTGTTTTTGGGTCTTTGGGCCTACACATAGCCGCTAGTTCCCAGCATGCTCCCAGGGGATAGCCAGCACAGCCTGCCACTGGCCATTCAAAGAATCCTGCTGTCGGTAGTCCTCTCTCCCACACTCCCCCGCCCCTGTTGTTTCTGTTGTCCTTGTTTGTGATTTTTGACATGCACTTTGCAGATTGCATGTTTTTGCTTGCTCTGTTGAATGCACACGTCCTTGGCTGATTGCAATCATGCTGATTGGGAGTTGTGGCCCAGGGGCCAGGAAGGCTCTGCACTGCCTGTGCTGCGGTAGGGCTTGCTTCTGCCTGTCTGCCCCACTGACTTTTCTCTCCCATGATGGCTTCCTGGAGCTTCTTTCCGGCCGCCTTTGCGGTGCTGGGCCAGTGTGGTCGATACTTGGGAGTAGGCTGCCCTCCTTCTCTTGGCTCAGGTGCTGAGATCATGTGCTGCAGCCTGGGAGTGCGGCCAGAAGAAGCAGGCCTGGAAACAGGGCTGAGCAGGGTGTGGGGTGCTCACGGCCTCCAAGGCCCAGGGCAAACATGCAAGCTCCAAACTGCTTCAAGCTGGGGAGGGGGATTGGGCCCTCCTTGAGGCTGAGCAGAAGGCCCCAGGTTAAAGTCAGCTTCTTGCTCTTGCTCCCAGCCAACCCTAACTGATTGCTTCCACAGGGAATGTGCACAATGATACATTTGACTTCACTGGTGGGATGGATTTGCTAGCAAAAGAGACTGCTGGAGGGTGAGAGAGGTGTCAATTTATCAAAAGGATGTTGAGAGTTTGAAAAATGATTGCAAGAAATCTGAATTCTTTTCCAACTCTGCCAAACTTGAGATGTTTGGCTAAATTCAAAGCTGAACTCATTAGGATTGAAGGAAAGATGACTTCTGTGGAAGCAAGTGAATGTCCCTTGACGAAGAGCTCAGGAGGAAACAGATCTCTCCCTTCCCACGTCTCCCCTGCCACTGGGATTTTCTGGGTGCAGTTCCCACAGTGTGGCTAGAGAGTAAGAAGCATTTTAGGGTTCTTTCCAGTTCTGGAATCTAGAAGTCATGGCTGTGAATAACCTAGACAACAGCTTTTACACCCCCTTCACCTCAAAGGATGATGCTTTCAAGGTCCTGCGGACAGTCAGATGGAGTTCAGCCCCATGTCTGGTGACACTGCATCTGTGCACCTGTCCCTTGGCAGCATTTCTGCAAACCCTACCTTACTCTCTGGGTGATTGTGCTCACCTGAAAAAAGGTCCACCCTTTGTGATAGCACTCAGCGTCTCGCTGCGGACAAAGCAGTGGGAAAAATCCCTGGGCAGGTGAGGCCTGCACAACCACAGCCAAATGTAAAGGCCACAGAGGCCACAGACATACCTCATCCCCTTCATTGCTCCCCTGAAGGGTCCACCAGCAGCTCTGGGAGCCATAGGCTGAGTGGGTGAAGAAGAGCAAAGCCCCCTTCACTGGGAAAGTCATTCTGACCCAGTATCTTCATCAGCTTATTTGGGAGCATTTAGCTTGTTCCAGTTCAACAATGCATTCGATAAAACTGTTAGTGCCTGACATGAATCCCAAATGGGTGTGTGGTTGCCAGGCATGCTGGCCCAGACAGCACCTCCTCCCCCATCTCCTTCAAATGAAAGCCAGGTGATATTAACATGATTAGCATGGATAATATGAAAAATGACAGCAACGTGGGAACAGGCACGGAGAGTTTTTTTGAGGCCTCAGAAGACAGCACAACCAACCACAGAACTCAAGCCAGCACTGGAACCTCAGGCCTCTCCCTCTGGCTTCCTACTGAACCTAGATGGGAGGTGCTGTTACTGCATTCTCTCTAGCAGGAGGTCAGTAATTCAGGGATTGGGCTTTGCTTCACAGTGAGGCTGTTCAGGTTTTGGAAGAGGAACTCGGCTCTATGTGATCTTCTGTCCAGAGAGGAAACCCCTATGAAATGGGGCCTCCATCTCCTGCCTGTCTATCCGTACCCCCAGCTCTCAAGTTTGTACCATAGGTTACTATTTCTTTTATTTATTTATTTTTTCAAGACCAAGTCTTGCTCTGTCACCCAGGCTGGAATGCAGAGGTGCGATCTCGGCCCACTGCAACCTCCGCCTCCCAGGTTCAAGCAATTCTCCTGCCTTCAGCCTCCTGAGTAGCTGGGATTACAGGCCCCCACCACCACGCCTGGCTAATTTTTGTATTTTTAGTAGAGATAGGGTTTCACCATGTTGCCCAGGCTGGTCTTGAACTCCTGACCTCGTGATCTGCCCGCCTTTGCCTCCCAAAGTGCTGGGATTACAGACGTGAGCCACCGCGCCTAGCCCATAGGTTACTGTTTCTAAGAGGCCCTTTCTGAGAGTCTATATGATGTGTGGTACAACCACATTAAAAAGTGCCCGTGGGCAGGAGCAGCTTTGACCAGAGTGTAGGATACAGTAAATTCCTCTTCAAAGTTTAGCCTGTTAATTTCCTTTAAAATTCAAGAGGCAGAAAATTGTTACGTACCATGAGTTCTGAGTCTTCTCTCCAAAGAACCAATGTGTCAGTATGTTCAGCTTGCCTGTGTTTTGTTCTTCATTTTAAAGCTTGACTTCCTCGTTCTTTATGTCTCCTTGCCCCTAGTTTCAGTAAACAACCCCCTCCTAGCCTGTATCACCTGCTTTGTCCTTAGTCATCCTTAGTCACCTGTTCTGTAACCATCCCTCCTGCCAAAACTACTCACCCCGCCACTCCGGCTCATACCCTTGCTCTCTTTAAAATAGCCAATCAGAATTAGCTCAGACTGTGTGGTCCAACCCTAGCCAATAGAGGAAAGACACAGCAGTAGGGACTAGCTGCGTTAGGAATAAGACCCCCTTCCCCTCCTTGTCAGGTGTGTTCTCTCCATCGCTCCATCTGCGAGATGCATCCTTCTACAGAAGTAAATTGCCTTGCTGGTAAAACTTTTGCTTGACTGCTATTTTCACTTGGCAGCACCAAGCATTTACTTCCAACAAGAGGTTGGAAGTAAGGGCTGTGCAGTCAGACAGACCCAAGTTCAAACTCTGGCTCTACCATATACTGGTAACGGGACTTCAGACAGAACTGAGCTTTAGTTCCTGCATTCTATAAAGGAGAGGTAAGGATATTACCCACCTCCAGAGTGGCTGGGAAGAAGAATACACGCTTGGCTTGGCATGTAGCTAACATTTATTGAATGCTTATTAACAGTTACTGAAATCATACTTTTTTTGTATTGTTACTTTATTGATTTTTTTATTATGATGATTAGAAGTTTCTTCTGAATCCTGCAAATGGCTCTGACCTCTACCCTTGCCTATGACCTTTCTTTCCTTTTCTTCCAAACACACACACACGCACACACACACACACACATACACAGAGCAAGTTATTGCCCGTTACATCTGCTCTTTCCCTCTGGTCTTGTTTCATTAAAAATGCTAATTCCCCCAGCCTGCCTTCCATCTTGGCATTTGCATATACATGAGCAGCTCATTCCTATTCTGGAATGGTGGCCTCTGGGCTGATCTGGGGCCTGAAAGAGAGCTCTGTTGGGAAGGGCTGGGATGAGCCAGGCCCAAAGCTGCCAGGAGGGGGTGGCCACTGGCTGGGCTCCTCATTTGATCTCCTTTCTTCTTGCTTGCCCTCTCCTGGAGGCACCTGCTGGTAAGCAGGAGGATGCCAGCTCATGCCACGGGGACTTCTGCCTGGCATTGTCTTGCCAGTGTCAGTTCCAGGCAGGAGATGTGACCTGTGCACTCTGCAGTGGCAGGAGGCTGGTGCTGGCACTGCCTTCTGGGGAGGCAGCATCACTTGGCCAAGCATCCCCCGGGACATTCTTTTCCAGCACTTGGAGGCACACTCTGGAGTCCAGTCGCGTTAAACAATAAAGCACAGTGATTATGACAGCTCACGGAGCCTGGAAGACATTATGACCACTAAGCGGGTGTCCATAATTCGATAGGAAAGTGTCAGGAAACATAGATTCGATGGTTCTACACATTCATTTTGGAGTGAGTGATGTGGCAGACAACGAAAGCATTCTTGAGATCCATGCAGTAGGTTCAAATACTATCTTGTCACTTAATAGCTAGTTAGCCTAGGTACTCATTGCCTCAGAGCCTCGGTTTCCTAATCTTTGATATGAGCGTAATGATGACTCCTTCCTAGAGAGCATGTTGTGATAGGAACAGTGCCTGCTCACACACCTGCCCCCCACTCCCTGTCATCTCCGCTGTCCCCAGCCCGGTCTGAGCCACTTTCCTCTCCTATCTGGAACACTTCAACTGCCTGCAGAAGGTCTCCCCACACTTCACTTTTGTTTCTTTCCAATCCATTTTCCACACCATGTCGAAGGTGCTTGTAAAAACACAAATGGGATCATAACATTTTTTCCTGCTTTAAACACTAACCTGGCTTTCCCTTCTTCTTGAGGAAAAAAGTTCAAATATCCCTAACTCGTCCCCTGTGACTCCTCCAGTCTCATCTCACTCACCCCTCCCCTGCTAACAGTTCTCCACCACACAGGCCTTCTCTAGTGTTATCAATATGCTAAGTTTCTTCTGCACTGAGGCAAAAAATCCCCTGAGCTCCCAAGCCGGATTAGGATCCCCTTCACCCGCATCAGTGCACTCTGCATTTACCCTGTGGGTTTAGTGTGTACTTCTGTGTCAGTTGTATCTACACGTCTATTATTTTGTTTATCTTTTATTATTTTAGGAATCATTTCTTCTCTTTGAGAAGCCACATCACTGCCAAGGAAACCCCTGGGTGATGTGTGTTCTGGCACAAACCAAGGGACAGAAGGGCTGTGTGTCACTGCAAATGCTGGGTGCAGTGGGTTGTGCCCCCGTGCCCGCCCTGCAAGTGTGTCGCCCTAGTTCTCAGGCTGTATGGACCTGGCCCTGTGGGCCTTCTCACTCCCACGTGACATCAGTGGCCATGGGCTCCAAACCTCATAGTCCGTGAAGCAGAAGTTCTCCCTCGTTCTTTCAGAGGAGGCGGGAGAGAGGATAAGCACCGTCCAGCTGAGAAGTACGCGGACTCAAGCTCAGAGCAGCTTCCACTCCTTCCTTTCTCTCTTTGAACAGGTTGTACATTTTACCGGCACAGATTAGAACTTTATTCCCAGAATCATTAGGATCTAAGATGTATTTATTCTATAAATGTTTATGAAGTAATTCTTCTCAATGAACCCTGTTCCCTCTGCTTTATTTTTATCTGCTTATTATCTCCTTTAAGTCGCACAACAGTCCTGCTAGGTAAGTAAGTATTCTGACTATTACCTTCATTTTACAGATGAGATAACTGAGGCATAGAAAGGTGAAGTCATTTGCCTCAGACCCTATAGTTATTTATTTTATATATATATATATATATATATATAATATATATTTGTATTATACTTTAAGTTCTAGGGTACATGTGCACAACTTGCAGGTTTGTTACATATGGATACATGCGCCACGTTGGTGTGCTGCACCCATTAACTCATCATTTACATTAGGTATATCTCCTAATGCCATCCCTCCCCCCTCCCCCCACCCCACAACAGGCCCCAGTGTGTGATGTTCCCCTTCCTGTGTCTAAGTGTTCTCATTGTTCAATTCCCACCTATGAGTGAGAACATGTGGTGTTTGGTTTTTTGTCCTTGCGATAGTTTGCTGAGAATGATGGTTTCCAGCTTCTTCCATGTCTCCACAAAGGACATGAACTCATCATTTTTTATGGCTGCATAGTATTCCATGGTGTATATGTGCCACATTTTCTTAATCCTGGATTAAGAAAATGTGACCCTACAGTTATTAAGTGGTGGAGCTAGAAGCCAAATTCAGATGGTCTGACTTCCAGACCTGCCTAGTTACACAACCACAATCCAACCAGAGGGCAGCAAAATCTCTGCCTTCAAGAGGTTTGCATTCTGGTGAGGGTAACAGACAGCTTAAGGGTGAATAAAGGCAGGAAGCAAATCCTGTCTGTCAAAGAGTAGTGAGTGTTGTGAAGAATGTAAAGGCAGGAGGGGCAGCCTGGGGGCTTTGGCAGAGGGGGTGATAACTGTTGGTAGGGTGGTCAATGAAGGCCCCTCTGAGGAGGTGAGTTTGGGGCAGATGAAAAGGAGCTGACTGTGTCAAGAGCCAGGGGAGAATGTTCCAGCCAGGAGAAGGGGTTGACGACATGTTTGAGAATTGCTCCTGGGCTGGAGCCTGGGTGTGAGGAGGAACTTGCAGGAGATGATGTTTAGAGACCTCAGGCTCTATTCTGAGTGTACTGGGAGCTACTGGAGGGTCTTCAGGAGAAGGATGCTATGATCTGATTTATATGTTCAAAAGGTCATGCTGGCTGCTTTTTAGAGAGACCAATGACAACATTTCTACTAGTCCAAGTAAGAAACGATGACAAAGAGGGCTGTTGTGGTGAAAGCAATGCAAAATGGGGTAGATCTTGAGTGTGCTATAAAGGTCCAGTTACAACAGCATTTGTTGCAGAGTTGGATATGGAGGGGGTTAGAGAAAGCAAAATCAATGGCGATTGCAAGGGTTTTGGCCTGAGCAACTGGTTGGATGGTGACACCATTTATTAAGATGGAGAAGACCAGAGGAAGAGAAGGTATGTATGTGTGGGTGAGTGTGTGTGTGTGTGTGTGTGTGTGTATGTGCACACACGAGCAATGGATGAGCCTGGAACCAACAGTTCTGGTATGAATGTGTTAAATTTGAGACACCTGTTAGACTTCCAACAGAGATGTCACAGAGATGACTGGGTCTATGAGTTTGGAGTTCAAGGGAGTGGTGGAGGCTGGAGACATCAGCCTGTAGATGGTATTAAAGTGCCCAACTAGAAGAGTGCTCACAGAGAGAGTGTGGAGACAGGGTGTGCTGCTGGAGTCCGAATGTCTGTGTCCCCTCAACATTCCCATGTTGAAATCCTCACCCCCAAGAGGATGGAGTTTGGAAGTGTGGCCTTTGGGAGGTGATTAGATCATGGGGGAGAGGCCTCATGAAGGCATCATGATTGCTGCCCTTATAAGAGTCCTGAGAGAGAGAGCCCTTGCCGCTTGAACCAGGTTATGGGACCTCACTGAACGTGGAATCTGTTGGCGCCTTAATCATTGACCTCCAGCCTTCAGAACTAGGATAAAGCAGTTTCTGTTGTTTAGGCCACCCAGGTTATGGCATTTGATTAGAGCAGCCAAAACTGACCAAGACCTGGAGATCTGGGAGGAAAGGGGGAAGAGACCAGAAAATGAGGCTGAGGAGAAGAAGGAGCTGGGAGCAGGGGACAGTGCTGTCACAGAGGCAAGTTGATGACGGGTGCAAGAGAGTAAGGAGTCGGGGCCCGTGCTGCTGCATTCCCCCGGAGTCTCTGGCATCCTGACCCACCCCCCCAGGCTGACGTGGTTCCACATCGCTCATCGCCTGCTCACACATGTCAGGCATTTGCTTGTTGTTTAGGTCATCGTCTGTAACTAAAATGTAGCCTCCAAAAGGCAAGGACTTTTGCCTCCCTTGTTTATTGACAGATGTATCCTTGGCACCCAGGACCAGCCCAGCACATCAGAGCTGTGTAACATAGCATCTGATCGAATGCTTTTGTTGCCTGAGTGCAGGGTGGAGGATGAGAGACCTGAGATCAACCTTGGCTTTGGTAGGACAGAAGTCATCATATCCATGGTGAGATGTGATTCCCTCTGGCTGATGGAGATCAAATCCTCACTGGATTCTGTTCAGGAGACAAGGGGAGATGAGGAAGTACAGACAGAGGAAACAGACAACTTTCTCAGGGAGATTTATGGGTCAGAGACGAGAGGGACCGCAGTCAGGGTCAGGGAGGCCTTGGTTGTTGCCTCTTTGTTTCCAGATGAGAGGAAATAAAGACATTTGTGTGCAGAGTGCGCATGCCCACAGGAACTCTCCAGTAAGGGGAGCCGTTGATGATGAGGGTACAAAGGAATGAGAGCTGATGTCCTGTGCCTGGCGTGGAGGACTATGCAATCCTGTGCACAGGTAAGGGGCTGTCTGCAGGAAGACCAGCTTCACTCAGCAGAAATAGGAGGAGAGGTTAGAGCAGGAACATGCAGGGTAGATCTGGGGAGGATAAGGTTGAGTGTTGCAGTTTCCATCCAATTGTTCTGGCTCCGTAGTAATGTAAGAAGAGAGGGCCTCACCGAGTGGGGGTCAGAGACAGCAGAGGATAGAGGAGGGCTTCCTCTGGAGGAAAGGAGAGTAGATGCACCAGGAAAATGGACTGGGATTGTTGGATTGTGTCGTGTCCACTTGATATTTGAGGTTACAATTTTTTTTTTTTTTTTTTTTGAGACCAGGTCTTACTCTGTTGCTCAGGCTGGAGTGCAGTGCTACAGTCACGGCTCACTGCAATCTTAACCTCCCAGGCTCAAGCAATTTTCCCACCTCAGCCTCCCGAATAGCTGGGACCACAGGCACATACCACTATCCCTGGGTAATTGTTTCTCTTTTTTTTGTAGAGAGAGTCTCACTGTGTTGCTCAGGCTTGGCTCAAGTGATCCTCCTTCCTTGGCCTCCTAAAGTGTTAGGACTACAGGTGCGAGCCACCACGCCCCTCTGAGGTTATACATTTAAACTTAAGCTAAATGGCACGGTTGTGCATGTTTCTCTAATCCATTTGGCTGCTCTATTAGAGGTGAAGTTAACTGGGGTAGGAATTAACTCAGATGCCATCACCAACCCCTACACTGACTACCTTTGTTAGGGTCGTTAGTGCTTTAAGGCCAGGTAGGTCAGAGCACGAAGTCCAAAGACATGGCCGTATAAGATCTGGATCCAGAAAAGGTGCTGGTCCAGCTGTCTTTGACCCACAGTCCTGAGGACTGCTCATCCAGGGCACCTGGCCCCACCAGCTTCCTCCAGGCCCTGCTTTCTGGACCCTGTGGCTTGTCCCTCCACATCCCCCTGCCAGCTTCTAGTCCCAACAGCCACCTCTGTCCTCACCCTTCCTTTCTCTGTCTCGCACAGCGCATGCCTGAATTCAGCCTGTTTGGGTTGCCTGTTCCCACTCTGACTTGTGAATGCGGACCCCTTGGGCTCACGTTCCGGAGAAAACATAAACACCTCTCCTCTCCTGACATGGAGATACCCTCAAATTTGGTGGCTCTCGGCTGCCCCCACCTGCCATAAATCAGATAGGACCGCAGCTCCCCAGCTCAGCCCTGGTAAACCCCTTGGGGCTTGGCAGGAATGGCTTTCCCGGATCGAATTTCTTGGCAGAGAATTGGAAGGGATTTAAAATAACTGAGCACACCATACCACCCGTTTCCAGCTCCAAATAGAATTTGGAGTCCATTTCATACAGCGCTGGGGTTCTCTCACCCACAGATGGTGTTACCAAAATTGTGTGTGCTGCTGCTCTGTTTGTCTCTGGGCTAGTCTACCTCGACCTGCACTGCTGGCCTTTCCAAACTCTTCCTGGCCTGCGTGCTCCACGGCCATCTGGGTGTCGGCGTGCCCCCACATGTCTGTCAGCTGCCAGACTCCCTGGATCTCTGTCTATTGATTGATCTGTAAATTTCCTGCACTGTGCATCCATCAGCCGTCCACCCCCGCCACTCCTCCTGCATGCACATATGCCTGCCTGCACCCCGCTCCAGCCTGGCGGAAGCTTTCTCTCCTCTTTTGGCAATTGGTGGTCATGTCTCAGAATCCACAATCTGTTGATTCTTTTTGGAATCAACACACTCTCTCCTCCACACTATCTGACCTGGCTGGACAACAGGCAGAGGCTGTTGACATGAGTGCAGGGTGCTGTTCTATACCTCAGTGGGGTATACTGCAGGGGAAAGAGGTATGGTCTCAGAGTCATGAAACCTACCTTCTACTTGACCGTCGGGAAGTCACAAATCTCTCTGAGTCATTCTTCACATCTAAGAAATAGGGGTAATATTACCTGTCCCACAGGAGTGGTTTGAGGTCTTGATGTTAAGATGTCTCTGTGAAGCTCAGCTCACAGCACAAAGTAGGGATTTAAAAATGCTCTTTCATCTGTGGTCTATGGTAACTATCAAACATCTAATGCTAACAACTATCATTTATTGAATAATTATTCTCAGTGTGTTAAGGACTTTATGTATTTCATTGTGTTTAATTTTTATAAGACTTGATGACTTTGATCATCAAAGTATGGTTCCCCAAACAGCAGCATCAGCATTACCTGGGAATAGTTACAAATGCTGAATCTCAGTCTCCGTCCCCAAACCTTTTCCATCAGAATTGGCATTTTAACAAGATTCCCAAGATGTTGAAAGCGACATCCTGCCATTATTTACCCCCTTTTCACAGGTGAGGAAACTGAGATCTAAACTGGGTGCACAATTTGTCCTGGATCATACAGCAGGCAGCTGGCAAATCTAGGTTCTAAAACTGGCTTCCCAGATATCCGTCCTTCACCACCACGGCAGAGTGTGTTAATCAACGTTCACACTCACGCACATGCTAACACCCACGGAAAGGACACGGTGGCCACTCAGCAGGTTCGGAGCCCATGATCCAAAATGCCCAGGGTGCAGAAGACCGAACCCAGTTGAGAACTATCTTCTCCTTTCCCCGGAAGGAAGTGCAGCAGCGGGAACATCAGAATGCAGGCTTCTATTTAACCAGCTGTGTGATCCCGCGCAAGTTACTTCACCTCTCTGGGCCTCTATTTCTTAGATTTACAAAGTGAGATGATTTGCCCAGATGTAACAATGTACCTCTCTTATTGCCCTTTTGTCTCGTTGGTGATTCTGTTTTGACAATCATACCCATGAGAAGCCTGTGGGTGTTTCTGTCTGATGTCAGTTATCACTCCGGGAATGGAGTTAGTATGAGGGAGAGAGAGAGAAGAGGATGTAAGAGGTGGTAAGGGAATGGTTGAATTAAAAACCTGGCTTTCCTTAACATGACTCATTCTCAAGCATAGACAAGTCAGGGAGGCCTGTGTCAGTTACTCCCTGTGATTATTCCTGAGCCTATTTGTGGAACTCCAGGCTCTTTCCGTACATCATTCTGAGGGCTTTTCTCAGGGGGTTTATGGACCAAGGACATCTGGTGGCTGAGGCTTTATGTCTGTTGGTGTGATCATCCAGACTGGGGAAGGGCCTGTAACACTCCCAATGCTGGTGCCCGAATATCTTTAATTCCTTCTGAAGGGTCGGGGTTATTTCTCCATCGGGAGCGCTAACGGGATTCTAATACCCTGGAAAATGGGATTTTTTACAACCGCCATCCTGCAGTTACTGAGATGGCGTGTCGCTGGGACAGCCCTATAAATCCTGTCAACTCACTCCAAGGAGGAGGCGGCCACAGGGAGAGGTGGCTGCCTCCAGTGCTGGCGGCCTGGGGGGCCCTCTGGGGGGTGTCCAGGTTCTGGTTCTCAGGATGAGTTACTGTCTTTGCCAGGGAGAGATGCTAAATCATGGGAACGGGGCAGGGCACAGCCCCAGGGCCTCAGAGAAGCCACAGGAGTTTGATGGGAAGCAGGCAGTAGGCCCCTCGGAAAGGTGCTCTTCACTTCCTCTCCTTTTGCAGTTTGGTTTTCCAAGGCCTCTGTCTCTGAGGGCTCATGGACACGAGACCTAAGGATATTTACCAAAAGCAGGTACCTCTGTCCTTTTAATTCCAGTGGAACAGGGCCCAGAGAAAAGCTCAAGGGTAGATATTAAGGAAAAGGAAAATGCAATAGAACCCATCTTGATGTTGGAGTTACACTCGATGCCCCAGGGTAAAATAATTGTTCCCAAAGACAGATATTTACATAGATCTCTCATGTGCAGCTGAATAACTCTCCAAGCCTGGGTTCTCTGTGAAGCTAGGTCCCTTATATCGGTACACTGTTTACAGACCTCTCATTTTGATCACTGGAATAAATCAGAAAGATTGAAGGGCCAGATTATTTTCTTTCCACTTCAGGGATGAAAAATAACATTGCAGGCCTTAAATAACTTGTTGCAGGGAACTTCAGTTGAAATTTGCTCAGTTAATATTCAAACCCAAGATTTTGTAATTTTTAAACCCCATCTATCCCCTTGCCTCTACACCATGTCAAATCTTCCAGGGGGAGGATGCCAGATGATGCTCCTTTCCTCCTCAAGGTCACACTGCCTCAGGTGGAAAGCTTCCCTAATGACTGTTCTGAAGTTGGGGCTTTGGGGTTGCTTATGGGCTGGAGGTTTCCCCAAAGACCACCCGGTTTTGGTGCCACTCTGCATGTGCTCACTCCCAATAACTCCACTTTGTTCTCCCTTTACTCTGTCGGTGTCCAGTGTCTGTAGATTCTCACTGGTTTTGCATTTCTTTTCCTAACCTCAGTCGCCTTCTTCTCCCAGATACAGGCAGATTCTTCCCTGGCCTTACATCGTATTAATACAATGAGCACCTCTTATCCTTACCAGAATGTAAACTTCTTGAAGCCAAATCTTAAGCAAGCAGTTGCTGAGTGAATAACGCTTGCCTAACTAGACCCTGTGAGAGATAGGAAGACATAGAAGACGCAGTTCTAGTTTTTGAGGAACTTACACATTTCTTGGTGAGACAGTTTATCTCCATACGTTAAAAATCGAAGTGATTTCTAGTTCTTTGCCACACACAACAGTTTCACCACGGTGTCTTAGTCCATCCTTCCACTAATCATGAGAGGAGGTTGGGATTCTAATTCTTTCTTTAGAGATAAGAAAATAGAGCTCAAAGAGGTAAAGGAGACCTATGTCGCTAGAAAGCTGTTTAACTAAAGGTCCGTATTCCTCCGTCCATTGCTTCAAGTAGCGTAAGTCTGGTAGAATAAGATGATGCCAATTTTCACAATATGAAGACACATACCTCAGGGCTTCAAAGCAAGAAGGAAATTACTGAGCAGAAGGATTAGAAAAGGCTTTCTGAAGGAGGTGATCTCGGGGGTGGGCCAGAGACCACGTTTCCCATGTCTCTAGAGTTTCTTCTCCTTGTCTCAGTAGCTGAGCTCCTGGCGGTGCCTGCGGAGGAAAAGGTTATGGGCCTGGAGGCCGCATAGCCATCATCAGGGTGAAATTTACATGCAGGATGAAGCAACACAAACTGTCCCACTTAGGGGGAAAGCTGTGTGGCTCAATTTCGGAGAATGAGCCTGCACTGTGTGGTTCTTTTCACTCTTGCATCCCTCTGCCTGCTTTGCAGGACATCCGCAGCAGCCTCACTACTCATCACCCTGGCTCCATGGCCCTGTACTTCCCGCCGCTTCAGCCGAGAGCAGCAGGGCATCTGTCAGGTCAAAGCAAAACCCGCTCCAAGCCCAGTAAAGCACCTCTGTCTGTGTTTTCTCAGCACAGATGGAGAGTGGATGGGTCTGCTTACCAACGGCCCTTTCCTGTTTCCTAGCCATCCAAAGGAGGGTGCTTGGAGCCAGACAGATCTCAATTCAAATCCGGCTCCAACTCTTACCCGTTAAAAGACTGTGGTCAAGCTACTAACTTCTTCTAACTGTACAATAACTTCAGCCCTAATTTTAAAAAAATTCTGAGAACCAATTTCTATCTATTATATCACTTTTATGATCATTTGATGATTGTTGCTTTTGTTTTATGATCACTAGATGTTTATAAAAGTCCTGGGGGCCTTTGTAACTGGATGAACAAATGCTCAGCTCATCCTGTGCCCATCTCTTTCTGTCTGCTCATTTCCCCAGCCCTGCAGTCAAGGTTTGTGCCCCAGTTAGAGTCCACTGGGTCTGTGGGGGAGCTGGTGCAGAGCTCGGCCTCCTGCCCTGTCCTGGCTGGGGTGGGTCTGCACGGCCCGCTGGGCCGTGGGAAGAGCTCCCTCTGCAGCAGCCGGTGCTTCTTGATTCTCTGGAAGGAGCCAGCAGCCATCTGTGTGGAAGGACAGGGCCATACTGTGTCCTAACCTTGGTTCTGCCTTCAACTTAAAGTGCGGTTTGAGGAAGTCACCCTCTCGGGAACTCCAGTTCTTCAGGTTAAAAAAATGGATTTGGAAGAGACTAAGACCTCTTTAGGGCTGTTGGCCAAATTGAGGGAGACAGTGCCCTGTGCTCCAGGCTGCGTGATGAGTGGTGCTTCTAGGAGCTCATCGTACACTCCTCTGAGACCTACACCACATACAGAGGCATCTGAGCAGGGAAGCAGGTGGTTGGTATGCACGGGTTCCTTGGACCAGAGCAGAAATTCAGGAGGAGCCAAGCCATCCCCTCAGGCCCCAGCCAGGCCATGAGCCCAGCAGGTAAGGCTGGGACACCAGCCAGTGGGAAGAGTGCAGCAGTGCCATGCCCTAACTGAATCAAAGTCTGAGTGCCAGAGACCCTCTGTCTTCGCCTGCCGCTGGCCAGGGCTCTCGTGGGATTCATGCGATTACCCTGTCAACTCCAGCACACCCCTCATTTCCCTCCCTGCTTAAGAATGGTTTAAATCAGCAACACTAGTGCTTCCAAACTTCAATCTGAAGCCTAATGTCTCATGTAAGCTAGACTTTGGGCTTGCACTTAAACAAACAAAACAGAAACCCCGAGGTTATACATATTCCATGACTGGGTTCAATCTCTGCTTAGGATTGATTTTTCTCCATTCTCAGTTGCAGGACGCCAGAATGATGGGATTATTGTCTTGGGCAATCACATTGTGGCACCTGGCAGCTGCGTCCTCCACCTCCTTTCTGTGCATACTACTAGATAGGCAGCATCTAGTTCCATTCGGTCCCCAGAATCCTCAGCTCTTACAGCACAAATGGAGCCATTTGCTCAATCCCATTATAACTGAAAGCACTTTGCAAAGCCAATCTCTGTGTCAGAGGGTGACCTTTCAAAATATGGAAGCAGAAGAGCCTGTCCACACCTGGGATGGCAGGCGCAGGGCCCGGCCCCTATTCTGTGGTCCAGAATTTCCAGCCATAGTGAAGCCAGAGCCACCTGCTGTCTAGACAGATCGCCATTGATATTGGAAGGGAAAAGAAACAGCACAGGGGCTAGACAGGTAAGCACCTACTCAAGTACCGAGACCCACAAGTTCCAAATTGCATATTCCACTTGCTAATTCCAGGCCTAATCACCAAAGCTCTCCTGCATGGATCATGAGCCTTGGGGACACGAGTGGATGAAACTGCTCGACTTCTTGTTGTGTGCCAGTGGATGCATGCACACTGTGGCATGTGCTGAATTGATTATGGAAAAATCATTTTTGAGTTGGTTGCTTTGTCTCTCATTTGTTCACTTTCTGAATATATTTAAAATCTCTGTCCATGTCCTTGCTGCCAGCTCCTACTGCAAGGCCTCAGTAGACCACGTCTGCCCCCTTGCTCTGTGCTGCCCTGGCTCCGCCAGCCCAGGCACGGGCTGTCCTCAAACCAGAGCCTGGAGACAGGCCCATGTGATCTCACCTGGATGGAAAGCCCAGAGGCCGACTCCCACAGCTGGGTGCCTCCTGGAGGATTCCCACCCACCAGGGCAGAAGCCGAAGTCAAATGCCAGGGCTGTGCTCCTCCCTCCCTACTGCCCTCAGTTTTTCTCAGCTGGGCTTCTCCTGTTCCCTCCACAGCAGGCTCAGCCCAGTTCTGAGCTCCTGAGCTGATGGCAACAGGGAGGGATGGAGAAAACAGAGCAGGCCATGGAATCCTCTCCCAGCCCCGGCATGTGCTGGCTGGGCCACGGGATGCCTGGCTTTCTCACCTCCACTCTCTCGTCTCCTTAGCCACCTTCCAGACCAAGATCCATGACGAGGGTGCAGGGAGACCCCCAGATACCTGTGTGGTTCCTGAAGGAACAGCCCTATGCCCCCCACCCTCTCCCTGTCTTGACTCAAAGTTGCTTCTGCAAAGTTTTTCCTCTCTTAGTCTTGATCAATGGCTCAATTTAGCATATTCGATTATTCAGTCCTACGCTTGGCGCCACTGAGATCTTGGGACATTTCCTCTTGTTCCTTCCCAGCCCCTTCTTCTCCAGCTGCACTTAATACCTTGTTTTGCTTCGTGACTGGATCGTTTCAGCCTGTGACACTGCATCCTCCTCACATTCTCCAGGAAGGCTCCACGGCTCCCCTTCCCTGAGCATCACAACCTTCACTGTGTGAACGCGTAAGCTGTGGCCCTTCCGTGGCTAAGGGCCTGAACCCAAAGTGCAAAGCGAGATCAATTCTTTCCACCAGTAGATCCTGCTTTCCAGACAAAGCAATGTAAACTATCATTGCTGTTGCCAGGAAGCCTCCCTTCACCCACAGGTTGGAGGAGACCTTACGTCAAGCCCTCAGAGTAGGAGTTAAAGGCTCTGCACCCATCCTCTGGGGTTTCCATAGGAGACATCCAAGAGGTCCACAGACCACAGAGATGGCCAAGCCAGCTCGACCAGAAATACTGACCAAAGACAGAAAAAAAAAAGTCCTTTGAAAACAAGTCAAGGTCAGCTCTTCCCTGAGCCTGTGACATGAGGGGAAGGTGCAGCAATTTCAAGTTTGTTGGAGACAGGATTAAGGACTGAGAGAGGCTTCCTTCTCAAGTCCTTCTTCCACTGTCCGATACAGGGAAGACAGAATGAAAAGACTGATATGAAAGTGCCTTGAACTTTTTTAGGTTCAAAGGAGCTTTAAGGATCTAAAGTATTATGATTATCTTTTAGCAGTGTGATCATATTGATTATACAGGGGCCTGGTGAGGTGTCTCTGGCTGCATCCACAGAGTCCTTGGGAGCTGAAAATATTTATAAGTATTGTTGTGTAAAGGTCCCTGGCAGACTGAGATTCAGAAGGAGATTTATAAAGGTAGTGCAAGGCCGTGAGGTTAAGTTTTATCTTAATTATGTGTTGGGAAGTGGCTTTCCAGGGTCAGAGCCTCAGGGGAAGAGAAGCAAATGTCCCTTCCCAGCAGACCCTCACCCTCCTGATAGAAGCATGCTCTGTGTCATCTTTACCTTGGCTTCTGCCTCTGGAATTTATGCTTCTAAGCCTTGGCCTAAGGCTTCACCAGGAGAAATTATTATTGATGATAATAATAATAATGGTAAGTCAGCTGACAGCATCGCTAATGTCTCAGGGGAGAAAGCATAAGAAAATTGCCTCTCACATAAACACTTTCTGCTACAGCTGCTGAAGTGGGAAGAGCACAGATTTCAGAGTCAGAGAAAGTGGGGTGGCAGTATCCCCCCCGATATGTCCAGTCTCTGGCTAGGCCCTTGACTTATTCTAAGTCTCAAGTTCCTTATCTGCAAATGTAGGTAATACAAATACCTACTTGATAGTGTTGTAGAATTCCAAGGAGAAGGAACATTCAGCTGACTGCCCAGCACATAATGGCCATCAAGTGACGTTAGGTATTATTAATATCGGCCTTATTGGCAGTCTTTGAAAAGCCTCAGGGTCACTTCCCAACAATTTTAAAAGGCAGCTACGAGAGCCCACACCCAAGATGAATGAATCTGAATCTTTAGGAAGGTGGAATTCAGGTATCTGTATTTTCCTTACTGTGTTATGTGTTACTTTTTTAAAAACATTAAATTTGTTTTGTGATTTATTTATTTATTTATTTGAGACAGCGTCTCACTCTTTCTCCCAGGTTGGAGTGCAGTGACACAATTTCAGGTCACTGCAGCCTGAACTCCAAGGCTCAAGCAATCCTCCCACCTCAGCCTCCCAGATAGCTGAGACTACAGATCCCTACAGGTCCATGCTACCACACCTGACTAAGTTTTGTATTCTTTTTGTAGAGGTGGGGTTTCTCTATGTTACCCATGCTGGTATTGAACTCCTAAGGCTCAAATGATCCTACCACCTTGGCTTCCCAAGATGCTGGGATTACAGGCATGAGCCCCCATGCCCGGCCTTGTATTTTATATATATACGTAAAGAGAGAGGGAGAGAGACAAGGTCTTCCTCTGTCACTCAGGCTGGAGTGCATGATGTGATCACAGTTCACTGTAGCCTTGACGTCTTGGGCACAAGCGATCCTCCTTCCTCAACCTCCTGAGTAGCTGGAACTACTACCACCGTGTGCCACTATGCCTGGCTAAGTTTTATAAATTTTTTTGTAGAGATGGGGTCTCCCTATGTTGCCCTGGCTGGTCTCAAACTCCTGGGTTCAAGCAGTCCTCCCACCCTGGCTTCCCAAAGTGTTGGGATTATAGGCATGAGCCACTGCACATGGTGAGTGTTACCTCTGATTCTGGATTTGTACCAAGAATCAGAACCACTTGGCCTCACCCACAGTGTTTACAAGGCTGCACGTAGATGATGCTTGTCAATTACCTAGAGTGGTGCCCAGCACTCAGCGTGGGGAAATCGTGGCATTAGAGAATGTTCTGGGAGCCCAGTCCTCTGCCTGTGGTAGATGGCCTTTCCTGCCTCCATGTGAGCAGTTAATCACCTGAGGCGGCAACTTGGTGCTCTATCCTCCCTCAGCATGAACATGAGCCCTTACATGTTAGGGGTAATTGAAGGTGAACTACAGAGCTGGATGGACTCCCCTGTCCAGAAAACAAGTAACCAACGAGGTAGGAGTTCTACACGAGTTAAAGGCGAGAATTGTAAAGATCATTTTCTGCTGGTACTAGGGACATTATTTTAGGAATATGTGATTCTGGCCTTGGAAGCCAACCCTGGTTCAAAGCAATAACTCACACGTAATAAACTTACAGAGTTATAACCCTAGGATCGGAGATTTTCTCTCGTTCATTTGGCTACTTCGGCTGCATCCGGTGTTTAAGTGTAGAAATGAGAAACATTTCAGGGAGATTGCACATATAAAGCTTCCTGTGGATGCCCAGCCTAATTTACAGTCATTTTTGTTAAATTATCATATGTACTGCCATGGTAAGGCTGGAAAATGAGTCCATTCTCTGCTTAGCTTCTAGGTGGAGAAATAGTCACAAAGATAAGGCTTTTGCATGTGGATTTATATGGAATTAGGGTTTAGAAAATATAAACCACTTGCTAGACTTTGTCACTTTTCCAATGAGCTAAATGGAACTTATTCATCCCCTTAATAATGCTGTGTATTTGTTGGGGTTTTAAAAGTAAACATACTAGCTATAGAGAAAGCATTACTTGAGTGAATGGATGTCCTCTAATCAATGTTTTATTTCTGAAGTATGCTTTTAATTTCTCAAAGTGCTTTTACATATATTATCTCATTTGATTTACACAATGGTCCTGTGTAGCAGAGAAGCAGGTATTATGTAATTCCTATATTCTATACATAGAACAGATGCTTATGTTGTTAATTCAGGGACGTGTAGTACATTTCTAGGGCTTCTGAATTCAGTCTTCTGAATCTCAAGACTGTGCCCTTTGTGCAAGTTGACCCTGACTCTTTTCTTTTTATTTTTTTATTTTTATGAGATGGAGTTTCACTTTTGTTGTCCAGGCTGGAGTGCAGTGGCGTGATCTCGGCTCACTGCAATCTCCGCCTCCCGGGTTCAAGAGATTCTCCTGCCTCAGCCTCCCAGGTAGCTGGGAATACAGGCACGTGCCACCACGCCTGGCTAATTTTTCTAGTAGAGACGGGGTTTCACCATGTTGGCCAGGCCAGTTTCAAACTCCTGACCTCAGGTAATCCACCCACCTCGGCTTCCCAAAGTGCTGGGATTACAGGCATGAGCCACCACACCTGGCCCCCTGACCCTTTTCAAAAGTTACACCCCCATTATGAGAAAATATGTATTGTATTAATCGGGCTTTGGAGGTGAAGGACTGGAAAAGCATCAAAGCGTTTCTTGCGTGACTGCTCAGAGAGCAGGTGGTTTCTTTGTCTCTGTCTCTGTCTATTTCACGCTCATCCTTAGTGGTAACGAAACTTTGTGCATCTTCTTGGGCTCTTTTAAGTGGTTTCCACAGTAGATATAGGGCGACTTCAGATTGCATTTCGAGGTTGGTTGCTGGAGCAAGCAAAGTGAATATGGCATATAGAGTGGCTACCTCTACTGATACAATAAGATGAGCATGGGGGAAGGGTCACCAATGAGAGTGGCCCTCGGCATGCTTCAAGGAAGAATCAACAGCCTGACTGGGAAATCTTTCCCAGTTTTGCAGCAGACTTGAATCTTTTGGGTGTGATCACAATGTCTGACTTCTCATTGCCTACGCTGTGTGCAAGGTCTGAGCTGCTGATTGGGTCTCATTTTACAGATATCTCAATCATGACCACCAAATGGATGCCTGATTGTGTCTACACCCAAGACGTTGGTGAAAGATTCTGAATAATGTGTGGAAAATTCAGAATCTGGCTGCCTGAATGACATGTGAAACAAAGACTCCAGGGTCTCTGTACTGGGGACCACAGACTCAGAAACTCCCTTTCCTTTTTACTGTCACCTCCATCCTTGTTTACGGCACGGCCTGAAGATCAGCACTGAGTGCATCCCAACGTTATAATTACAGGAGGAATTATTATGAGGCAAAACAATAGGCAGGCTGGAAAATGGGGGCGTCGAGGCCTGAATGAGTGCTGCTTCTTTCTGCTTACTTGTCAAATCCTGTGTGTCAGATACGCCCTTTCTGCAGCTTTCCTAATTGATAACTCAAGCATCACTCTTTTTTTTTTTCCTTCTTTTTTTTTTTAAGCTGATAAGTGTGGAATCCAGACTCGGGTCTAGTTTCTTCTTTATGTCTGCTCTGGCTCAGGCAGAATAGCCTTCTAGTCCTCAGCATGGTCCTTGAAGAGACTTTACAAGATTCCTGTACCTGTATTGACCTGCCTTCAGATGTTTGATCTAACTAGTTCATTTTCCAGCCAGCCCCCACTCTTTTGAACTTCCCTTGCTTGCTTTCTCATTACCCACCCCTCCCTGTAGCTCAGATACCCAATGTTGCACGGTCCATCTGTACCACTCAATATTCTGGATATCAGCTTAGCCATTCGAATTAGCACTAACGCAAACATCCTCATTTACATGGAATGCACAGAAGGTGACATTCTGTCTGTAACAATAGGTTATAATTATCATGTCTCTCATTTGTATTCCATTTTACAGCCTCTTGAATTGTTTTCACACGCATAACCCCATTTGATTATTCTCAGAGTGTTGAGAGGTAGGCAAATATTCTTTCATTCCTTCACTCACCAAATATTGATTGAGTGGCTGGGGAAACCAAGATGATGAAGACAGGCAGGCATGATTCCTGTCCTAGTGGAGCTTATATTCTAGACAAAATGGATTTTGATTTGACAGTGAAACGGAGGCTCAGGGAAGTTAAAAGACTTGAGTCACCCATGCAGTAAGTGCAGGAATGGGGACTGGAACCTGGATCTTCAGATGCTTACCCCAGTCTCCTTGCTGTTTCTCAGAGGATGCAGGAAGTCCTCATTCTGCACGTGGGCTCTAGTTCAGAAGTCTTTTTTTAAGCTGAGTACTTAGAATTCAGTATACATTTTCCCATAGAAATTATGTTATAAATGGTTACTATGCTACAAGGCCATCCAACAAAAGCCCAGTTAACCCACTGAACCCATAATGTAGCTGAAGCATGCTATTAATAGGACAATTCCTTCCACTGCTACACCATTGGGGAGGAATTTCATTGGACTCATTCAAAATTGATGCTGTGTGAATAAAATCACTCTTTGGCCTTTGGATTTCCTCAGTGACTCACTGTAGGCATGACACTGTGCTGGTGTAAGGGGCTCTCTTTCCTCCATTTGCGTACTTTCCTCATCTTTCCTGCTTTCTCTATTTTTGTATGTGTTGCAAGAAGCTAATGTGTATAAGCACCAGGCTTCGTTTGTATGGATTGCATGCTATTAAATGAGTAAGTGCTTGTCTGGCTTAAGGACAAATATATGGCTGTTTCCATAGATACCCGACCTTAATAACTAATTAGGACAACAACACATTTTCCAAAGCCTATTTCACGGCATCTCAGATATAGCATCCCGCAAATGTCCTGTATTGTAGGTGTATTTTTCTTTTTATTTCTCTGTAGTAGTACCAATAAATAAACTATAATGCCTTTAATAGAGACTAAATGAATAGAAATGAGGAGTTTTGCCTCATGATGTCTTGAAGTAGTGCTAAATAAATAGATTATGCCTCACCTGCTCTCCTGAACAAGAATCAGATGCGCTCCCCTCAGTGCCACTTCATGAGGAGAAGCCCTGAATTCCAAATTAAGAGCCAGGGGACATATCTCTTCTCTCTTGTTCCCTTCCACTGCCCTCTTCTCCCATCTGAGGCTTCACTGGGACCTAGAACCTGCTTGGTAGGGAGCTGTGGAGCTAGTTATGAGCAACCCAACTCTTCTTGACTTTCAGGTCTTCATAGGAGGTTACATCTTTAGTTTTATTTCTGGGTTAGTACCTAAGAGGTGGTGAATAGAATCTTCAACTTCTATCCTCATCAACAGTTGCGTTATAGAATTGCCAGTTAATAAAACATCACATTTCTAAGTGACCTAGAATTCCTTTAGTGCTGGCAAAGAAGGGACTTCCAAAAATAATAATATATATTAAACATTTAGCACATGGAGGCATAGTTCTAGGTGCTTTATAAAGATTCTTTTAAGTCCACCTGATAATCAGATATTAAAACTTTTGAGATATTATCAATAAAGATATCAATTTTAAGATAAACTAAGCTGAAAAGTTTAGGTGATTTGTCTAAGATCAAAAAGATTATAAGTGGTAGAGCTGGGTCTTGGAACCAGGAGTCCATTGGGTGGCATTACACCAAGAAGTTCAAAGGACTCTGGGAAACAACAAATGTCTCATCTCTTTGATGTCTGTCCACCATACTTCTGTGGTGTCCAGGATAGCCATGCAATTTGATTTATGAACATCCTTAGATCTTGACCCTTTCTTAGAAACTTGGGGAGCAGGAAGAGCTTTTTAAAAACCCTTCCAAATACAATTGATCTATGATGGTTAACTTTGATTCTATCCTTTGTGTCTTACGACAGCTGCCAGTCATTGCTGGCATGAAATGGATTCCTACTTTATCTCTACGACTTAGAAGCTTTATATGTATACTACCCTTAAAAGAAAAAAAAAAAAAAAATCTCCAAAACCTACCTACTCAGCATTCTTCCTTTCAAGTACATATGTCTCAGTCCATTTCGGTGTTTCTACAAAGGAATAACTGAGGTTGAGTAATTTATAAATAGAAGAGGTTTATTTGGCTCACGATTCTGTAGGCTGTACAAGAAGCATGGCATCAATCAGCATTGGCTTCTGTTGAGGCCTCAGGGAGCTTCCGATCATGATGGAAGGTGAAGGGAAACCAGTGTGTGCAAAGGTCACAGGTAAGAAGAAGGAAGCAAGAGAAAGAAGCAAGGTGCTTGGCCAGGCATGGTGGCGCATGCCTGTAATCCTAGCACTTTGAGAGGCTGAGGTGGGTAGATCATGAGGTCAGGAGTTTGAGACCAGCCTGGCCAATATGGTGAAACCCCATCTTTACTAAAAATAAGCTGGGCATGGTAGCGTGTGCCTGTAGTCCCAGCTACTTGGGAGGCTGAGGCAGAAGAATCACTTGGACCCGGGAAGTGGAGGTTGCAGTGAGCCAAGATCGTGCCACTGTACTCCAGCCTGGGTGACAGAGTGAGACTCCATCTCAAAAATAAATAAATAAATAAATGCAGAAGAAGCAAGGTGCCAGTTTTCTTTCTTTCTTTTTTTTTTTTTTTTTTAGACGGAGTCTTGCTCTGTCGCCCAGGCTGGAGTGCAGTGGCACAATCTCGGCTCACTGCAAGCTCCACCTCCCAGGTTCACGCCATTCTCCTGCCTCAGCCTCCCAAGTAGCTGGGACTACAAGCTCCCGAGGTGCCAGGCTTTTTTAAATGACCAGCCTGTAAGGGGACTCTTGTGGGAACTAACAGCAAGAACTCACTCATCACTGTGAGGACAGCACCAAAACATTCAAGAGGGATCCACCTTCATGACCCACACACCTCCCATTAGGCTCCCCTCCCACACTGAGGATCACATTTGAACATGAGGTTTGGAGGGTCAGCTGTCCAGACTAGAGCAGCATTCCAAAAGGACTCTGTGCATATATGAGTTGAAACATGCTGCCCTGTCCTCAGAATGTAATTAAGACCCCCTGTTTCCATTCCTCTCTACTACCTGCTTCCCCCTTTGTAATTGCTGAAGACCTTTATGCCTGGATTTTTCATAAATTCATGTTTCTCTCATTTCTAATATTATAATAGGTCAAACATCCTTTGAAATTATAAGCAAATTAAAATTTAAATTGACGTGATTTATATGAAAGGATCACCAGGCAGATATATGAAAAGACTACCGTGGAAAGTGACTCTGGGTTCCTGGATTAGAGAGATGTGTAATTTTATGACTGCTAATCAGCCTCATCGATGTATGTTAATTTACTGCTTGGGTCATCCGGGATCTCTTCCCCTCCCAGACTTAGCATCCCCGGCTGACTTTTGAATGAGTTCAAATTTCCTTGGGACCATTGATGACTGCAATTACTGGGAGAATGAGAAAAGATTTTGGAGAACTAAGTCAAGCCCTGTACGCTCTCAGTTGGCTTGTAAGTCAGGTGACCAAATGCATTGCTAACAATATTTGCAGAACAACAGAAAAAAAAAAAAAAAAGCCTCCTTGTTGATATTTGTGGTGTTTCACTTTTAGCTAATGTAAGTCTAGAAATAAAACAAAATGGTCTGCTGAGATCTTTACTGATATGTATTTCATAACAACCACTGAGCAATTCACAGTTGAATTGATGAGCTATCAGGGTTATGTGTTTCTGTAAAACAGAGACATCTACCTTGGAAAAGCTTTCTCCAGGGAAACAGATCTATTTGAGCTAAATCAAAACAAGATTAAAGTGTGATTAAAGCGCTGCAAATACGACCTACGTGGAAAGGTTGGAAGAACTGGGATTGTTTAACCTGGGACAGAAAAGCTGCAAAGAGATTTCAGGAAAACTTCAAGTGTCCAAAACCCTGACTCCACTCACTGCTTTCCTCGGCCTCCATAGAGTATAGAGCAGCAAGCATGATCTTAAGCTGTATTATTGGGGATTTAGGTCAGTCAATGGCCTTCAAGCCGCAGCTACTGCACGTTAAAATCACTTAGCAGCCATTTAAAACATGCTAATGCCTGGGTTCTACCCTAGACTAATGAATATCCAGAGGTGACGACCAAGCATTAGTACTCCTTAAAAGCTCTGCTGGTTATTTTAACATGTAGCCAGAGCTACGAGCTGCTGGGTTAACTAAAGGAAAAAAGTTCCTGACCACACATTCCTCAGAAACATGAAAACATCTATCATGTTTTTAGAATCTGAGTGCATCATATTTGAGATGGATTGGTTGTGGTTGTACCAGCTGACTTAGTATCCCTTTTTCTGGAATGCTGGGCCATTCTTTCTGCTAAGTGGCCAGGGAGCACGAGATCACAGAGAGTATCTCAGTGTAGGTTCTAGAAAGATATTTGTTGAATGAATAAGTGAATAAATAAATGAATGTCAAGAGAACTCCTAGGACGTTAGCTGACAGTTTGTAATACTAGTTGTCAGAGATGGGTTTCGAGAATGGCTTCCCAAAAACAAATGATGGTTAAAGTAAGAAAGTGTCACCAGATTTTATGATTAAAAAATAACAGCTAAACTTCAAGACTTTCATAACAAAACATGGTAAAGATAGAAGTCAGAATTCAAAAGTGAACAAGGAAGGCAGTAGTGTAGAAGTGTTGGTAGTGTATGTTGATCACTCCTTTATGAAGTTTAGAAGAAAAGGAAGGGTCAGGCGTGGTGGCTCACACCTGTAATCCCAGCACTTTGGGAGGCCAAAGTGGACAGATCACTTAAGGTCAGGAGTTCAGGGCCAGCCTGGCCAACATGGTGAAACCCCGTCTCTACTAAAAACACAAAAATTAGCCAGGTGTGTGGCACATGTCTGTAATACCAGCTACTCAGGAGGCTGAGACAGGAGAATAGCTTGAACCCAGGAGGCAGAGGTTGCAGTGAGCCGAGCCACTGCACTCTACCCTGGCTGACAGAGTGAGACTCCATTTCAAAAAAAAAAAAAAACAACAAAAACAACAAAAACACACACACGTACAAAAAAAACAAGAAAAGGAAGAAGAGACATTAAGGTATACCTGGAAGTGAGAGAATTCTCTGTGCGGTTTGAAAATAGAGAAGTGGGGTGGGTGAGGAGAGTAAGATGTAAGATGCTGAACAGGGTAGCATAGCTGAGGGAGGAAGACTGCAGAGGAGACAAGGTTGAGAACACTGCAGAGGACTTCTCACCATAATTCAGCAATAATTCGGGTAGTGTGCCTTTGGTCTACTTAGCTTCTGTTGTGTAACAAAACATCCTGATTTGTGAATGGGGAATTTGGGCAGAACTCAGCTTGGTGATCCTCCCACTCCATGTGGTCTCAGTTAGGCCTAGCAATGATATTCACCTGGTGACTGGACTGGTCTAGGGGATCCAAGACAGCTTCGCTCTCATGCCTTGCTGCTGTGGAAGGCCATGCCCACACGGGTTCCTTCTTCTCTTGTGGTGTCTCAAGATGTTTCTACACGATCTTTCCAGTAGGAATGCTGGGCCTTCAGTGGCAGCATCAAGCTCCAAGAGACCAAGGTGGGGGCTCTCGGTCCTCCCAGGCTGGGCCTGGTGCTGACATGTGATCCCTTCTGCTGCACTCTGTTGGTCTAGCAAGGCACCAAGCCCAGCCCAGACTCAGAGAGAGGGGAAATGGAATCCACCTCTCAGTGACAGGACTATCAAACAACTCATAGTCATCTTTAATCCACCAGGGTCACGCTCTAGAAAGAAAAGCACAGAAGAACAGTTTTGAACTAGAAAATAGTAAAAGTGACTAACCATAGCCGCTGATTAACCAATTAATCTTGAACTGTTTTCTTATCTGTAAAATGTAGTTAATAGTAAGACCTGCCTGAGTCTGAGACTGGGTTTTCCAGGAGACAGAATCTGAGATGTAATTTAGCAAATAAGTTGCTAATTGGGGAGTGCCCTTGAAATCAGCACCTGTGGAAAGGCAGAAGAGGAAGCAGGAATGAACAGAGGGATAATTCAGACTACGACACTGATCGGTGGCGGCCGGGACCAGCCCCACAGGGAGGGCTGGAGTGAGGATGACCTAACTCTTTGGGCCCTTGGTTTCTCTGAGCCTTGGTTGCCTTGGCTGTGAAAGGGGTCAATAGTTCTTGCCTAATGGCACTGTTGTGAGGATTGAGTGAGAGCACACATGCACCTGCACACAGGAAGCCTGGTACAGGGGATGCCTGATAAATGTTTAAGGTGATGGGATGCATCCTAAGTAATTTCTGAGTGGAGCAAGGGGGCAGTAATTACTCATCAGAGTAATTCTCGGTGGGGGGAAGATTGCCAGACCTCTACGCTTAATCTTGAATGTGGCCACCTGGGGAAGGGACATGGCCCCAGAGAGGTCTCTCTCCAGCAGGATTGATCCCCAAAAGGGCTGAGAGCCATAACCACCTGTCTGCCAAGGGCACTCTGGGCAGCTGAGCAACAATCTCTCCCTGAAGTGGGACCTGGGCGCTGCCCCCGGTGCCCATCACAGGGCATTGGCAATGCTTATAACGCACTGGAAATCGCATCCTGTACATTGGAAGCTCTGTCTGAATGTCAGCTGCTGTTGACCAGTGGTTGCCATAAAGGGTTTGCAGGCGAGACAAGGGAAGTGGTTTGCTGAATGATGATGTGGAGAAGGACCAGAAGATAGCTAGTGCTTCTGTGCAGGGGCCACACCAGCATTTAGCACAGTCGGGGTGGGCCAGGAGTCAAAGGTAGCCAGAAGGAGCCTAGCTAATGGACTGGGCAAATTTGGAAAATTGCTAATACGTTCACAGACTGGTGTCAGTAAGGTGGCGCTCTCTTCACTGTGTGAATGAATGAAAAGGTCAACAGACTACACTGCTTTGCTTTCCCGTGATTATTCAGCATCACTGGGGCATGAGGTAATGGGAAGATAATGGGCTCTGGGTTCAGATCCCAGCTCTGCTGTTCCCCAGATGTATGAACTTTGGCAAGGTAATTAATCTCTCTGATCTTCAGCCCCCTCATTTTAAAATGGAGATCACAATATCTTGCAGGGTTACTTAACAGTAATGTGCGTGTGTGTGCATGTATATATACATACATTTTGCCTGGAAAAAAAATGCCTGAGATCAACAAGTAAACATTTCTATGATACACGGAGTTACTTGCAAACTGTCTCATGGCTCCATTTAGAAATTACCTCGGCTGCATCCCAGGGTGTTGAGATTCAACGTAAACATTTATCAAGCATTCATCGTACCAAGCTCCCTGTTGTGCAGGTGCAGGTGTGCTCTTGCTCAATCCTCACAACAGTGCCATTAGGCAAGAACTATTGACCCATTTCACAGTGAAGGCAACTGAGACTCAGAGAAGCCAAGAGCCCAAGGGGTTAGTTAGCACGTTAAGTGACACAGTCAGAATATGAGCCCATGTCTTTGGACTCCCAGTCTGACCCCCATTTTACTGCATCACAGTAGAAAAGACAGTCACCCTAAATTGAGGCACAGGTTAAGTATTTCTCTGCACCCCAGCTGGGGATGGTTGAGTGGGCATGTGTGGGTCTACAGTGGTACTCACAGTAGGACAGGTCAAGTGTGTGTTTCAGGTGGGCTAATCACCATAGGTGGGAGCGTGTGTCTCCAATGTCTGCTTGGATTGTCTGCTTTCTTTGGAATAATTAAGAGAAGGTAAAGGAGGAGGAAAAGGACTAAAGAAATCATCTTTGTACATTTTAATCTGAGCTGTTTTCGAGCAGTGTGATAAGGTAGGTTGTCGAAATGTCAGCTTCTCCTTATCTCTAATTGACTTAAGTAGAGGCAGCTCTAATCCTTGTGTGCACAGGAGCCTGGAATGGAGAGATGAGGCCAATTGATTCCTACTTTTTAATTAACAGGTGAGCTGCTTAAAAACAATAGTATATGGGGGGCAGGTTGGGAACAGAAAGGAATGTGATGGAGGGTCCTCTCCACCACAGTGGCATTTAGAGAAATATTAACAAGTGTCAGCATTTGATTTGAATCAGGGACTGGAGCAGAGGTAAAAGTTATGTCTTATGCATGGGTGTGGTCACAAAAGACTGCTGCCAAAGTGACAAAAAAAATTTTATACTTCTCTCCATGCACAAATGGAAAGACCCTTCGATTTTTGAAGTATCATGAGGGAGACCTCAAGGTATTCCCTTGTGCAAATTGCTCCTCATACTGTCCCCCATGTTGCAGCCAGTAGCAGTTTAGTTGGTGGTTTCAGTCCTATCTAGTCCCGAGCAATGACAAGTCAGCCTGGCAACCTATTACAAGTCTCACCCAGCCAGTGCATCAAATCTGGAGGAACTATGCCCACACTGTGTCTGATGTACCTATGTGTAACCCCCCTGGTCTCCCAGAGCTGACTAGCTATTCTCATCCCATGTGCTGGTTCTAAATGGATAAGGCTCCTGTCCTCATTCCCTTGGGTCTCCTTATTCTGAACCCAACCTGTTTGGCTGATGCCCTCATTCCCTACAAAACAGTTTTTATTCCCCCACCCCGGGGGCTGGATTTTATATTCTGGACCCTTCTCCCCTTACTTCATCTCTAGTTCTATAACCAACAGCTTAGTGACATCTACGATCACAATTCTCTTCTGCATTCACTGCACGTGACCACCAGCTGGATATTCTTATCACCATGCCTCTTCCATTTCCCAAATTAGTTCCCTGGCATACTCTTACCTGGATGCATTACACTAAGATTTGCTCTATTTCCTGGATATAGGCCATTGAACTCTGTTCTGCCTTAGTTGGGGATAGAGAAGGAGGAAGAAACCTCATTACTGAATTTGCTTCCCAAGACCCATCCTTGGAAAAAGCCATCTTATGTAATTTCTTTCTTCCCTGCTATTTCTAACATCACAGAGTCCTTCAGAGCCAAGCAATCATGGATCATGATGCTAACAACGTTATGGGAGCATGCACTAAAATACACGGGACTTTTAATTAGCGTTCTTAGTATATTAATAGATGAGAGGCAGGGGTGTGGACTAGATGGGCTCTGAATGTTTTCCTTTCCACGATTTAACAATCTGGCTCTTTGGTAGATTTGGAAAGTGATAAATCGAGTAACTATTGAGGATGTTCAGCCCATTGATCATGTACTAGTTGAATATCCCTAATTTAAAAATCTGAAATCTGAAATGTTCCAAAATCTGAAATGTTTTGAGCATCAACAGAAGGCTCAAAGGAAATGCCCATTGTGGCCCTTCAGGCTTTCAGATGAGAAATGCTCAACTGGTAGAATGCAAATATTCCAAATTTTTTTTAAAAAATCTAAAACCTGGAACACTTCTGGTCGCAAGCATTGCAGATAAGGTGTAACTTTCACCTCTCTATCTTTATGCTTGTTTTCAGTCTGTCTGTTTTTATTTAACTTCTTAAAATCTTTCCCAAAGTTCTGTTATGAGGAAGACACCTTGGTCTGGGAATATGCTTTCCCTCTTCAATAGAATTCATGTAAGTTCCCTAAGGATTGGCACCGTGTTTGATCCATTGTGATAGCTCCGTAATAAAAATAACTAGCATTTATTAAGCACTTATTTTGTGTCTGAAATTGTGTTGTGCCCTTTACATGTTTAGTTCCCTTAATGCTCACGTCTGTTCTATGAGGGAGGTGTTCTTCTTATTTGCATTTTATAATTAAGAAAATAAAAGCTAGGGGATGTTAAGAAACTTTCACAGGTTCACGCAGCTACTCAGTGCCACAGATGCTTCACCAATATGCAATACAGTCTTCCTGCATCTATCCTGGTGCCCATGATGACTTCTTATTCTGTGTTTGTTGAATGAATGTTGTGTTAAGGCACGGATTCTGTTTCCAGTTCTGCTGCTAACTTGAGTAATCTTCTCTATATAATTGAGCTCATTCTTTTTATCTACCACCTTCCACAGATCCCAGTACAGAGTAAATATTCAGTAAATATTTAATAAATGCATGCTAAATAAATGGATGAATGAGTGCTTGATCCCAGAAGTCTCTTCTACATCTAACAGCCGATGACTGTAGCTTATGTGGATCTCCTCTTCCCTGACCTCTCATAGTGCACTTAATGTTTAGACATTTGATTTGATTTCATCTTTTGTTGGTTTAGTGTGTGTGTTTTGTATTTCCCAATAGATTGCATTCTATTTCCTTGGTATTCCCCAGAGTGCCTAGCCCAGTGCCTAGATGTCACGAGTGCTCAGTAAATATATATTGCAATGGAATTGAGTATCGCTTCAGCACACTTCAAGCCAGAAGAAACACTGAAAGTAGTCACCTCCTGAGTGTTGTTTTCCTCTTTAGAGAAGCTGTCATGCGGTTTCTGCTAAACATGTTTTGGACAGGTCAGGGAGCAGAATCCAGGCTGTGGCTAATGGCACAATTTGACATCCTGCCACAGTTTACCCACCCATCTGCCCATAAGGGCTGGTCCCCAGATAGAAAAGGTATTTGTGAAGCTCTTAGTAAATCCAGAGGTCAATCGTGTAAAAGATAGACTCTTAGATAATTGATAAAATTTCTCTGAGTGAGTGAAACCCTTAGGTTTTTGTAAATATATATACATGCTTGCACCTGCACACGCAAGACTCAACTTTGAAACTCAAGGGAAAAATTAGACTCTCAACCTTGCTCCTTTCTGATGAAGGGGAGCAAAAACAATTCTCAGAGGGTAAATAGGATGGGGAAATGCAGACGGGCTCATCAGTGCCCAAGGAAACCAAGAAAGGGCCACAGGAGTGTCAAGGCTCTCCAGGGAAAATGTGGGTTTCTACAGCGTGGGAGACTCCAGAGACTTTAACACTCACCAACTGAAATCAAGGCTGCTCGGTGCATATGTTGATTTCATGGCATGGATATTTATACAAGAATGATAAATCCTCTAGGAAGTGATTAAGAGAAAAATCAAAAGAAAGACTGAAAATCCTGGGCCTGGAGTGACTACCCACCTACCTTTAGCTACCTCCCCTGTACCTAATGGACTTGATATTCTTTGCAGATAGGCATAATCATTATTGTTTTGCAATTTCATGAATAATCTACCCTTGGAGGGAATGAAGTTTCTTATCCTATTCTGCCAGCCCCCTCAGCCACCTTCCCTCCCCCCAACCTGTAATCTAAGAACTCCACCTCTCCACCTCACACACTATTACAGAGTTTGTTTGAGGAGTGTACAAGTGCCTTCTAGAAAGAGGCAGACTCTGGGTATTTGTTTCCTCTAGTGCTATCATCCCTCCCCATTGGATGCATCTGAGGAAGGTGAATTACTTGGGGCTGCCTCTATATCTTGAAATCCTTCCACAGATCAGATAGAAAATCAGTTTGCAATTATATGTTTACCACAAGGACAATGTCCCCTTCGTCTGAAACCCTCCGGTGGCTGGCACAGGGTGTGGTGCTTAGTAGGTATTTAATAAATACTTCCTGAGTGCATGAATGAAAGAAATTCTAGGAGGGTTTGAGATAGACCTAGGCTAGTGTGGTGGACGCTTTATATCCTTTTTAAATTTACTTTCTACCCTGCGAGAAGGTTGAGCATATGAGAATTCAAGGGCAAAAAGAAAAAAGAAAGAATGAATTTACTGTGAAGGTCATCTAGTAAAGTTGAGTGCCTTTCTCAAAAAAAAAAAAAAAAAAAAGACTGACCACTTCTTTTACTGGGGGACTTGAAAGCTTACAAAAGAGAAAGGAGGGTGGGAAAAAGGAGGGAAGGGAAAACACTTTTCCCACTATAGGGAGGGCTGGAACTGTGAACAAAAGCCCTATGATTCACCCAAGAATAGAAGCTTAAAGGACTCCAACTACATGCCAAGGCACCAGAGGTCCTGCCAGCCTCAGCTCATGTGGGGCATTTGCCCTTTGATGCAGCCAAGAAAGGGATTTAAGCAGCAAATGGTGACCTTAGAACAGCTGTGCTGGAGGGCCAACGACCCCCTTAACCTCACTCTGACCCTAACTGCCTCCCCTCCTAAATGCTAAAGGGAGCAAATGAGTTAATGATTAGATTAGAAAAATCAAGACTGTGTTGTGCATAGAATCACCTATCAGAAAAAAAAATATGGAGGCAATTAAGGAAGAAATCTAAACGACACCTTGCTAGGGGTGGGAGAGAAGGGAGAACAGTAGTGGGAGGTAGGGATGACCAGTGAGCACGGTGATGATGGCGGCTTCTGCAATAGATCGCTCAGCACACACTCAGTGCCTGCCATGAGCAACAGCTTCTCTGGCCACCATTTAACGGGAACCTGTTATTTCCACTTCATAGATGCGAAAGCTGAGGCTTCCGCAAAGGCGAGTGACAAGACCAAGGCTCCACTGCCAGAGCCAGAATTTTTAATTCTTTTAGACAGGATCTTGCTTTGTTGCCAAGGCTAGATGCAGTGGTGTGATTATGGCTCACTGTAGCCTTGATCTCATGAGCTCAAGTGATCCTCCTACCTCAGCCTCCTGAGAAATAGCTGGGAGTACAGGTGCATGCCACCATGCTCTGCTAATTTTTTTTTGTGGGGGTGGGGGTAGAGATAGGGTTTCACCTTGTTGCCCAGACGCACCTCAAACTTCTGGGCTCAAGTGATCCTCCCACCTCAGGCTCCGAAGTGCTGGGATTACAGGCATGAGCTGCTGTGCTCTTCCCAGAATCAGGATTTAACCCCAAGTGTGTTAGATGTCATTGCAAAGTGTAGTGAAGTGGAACTTAAGGAGGAAACACTTTCTTTTATCTTTCTTGATGTTTCTCTTTCACTATTGCAATTGTAACAGCTTTCTCTGAGCTGTTAAGACTGCCTGTTCCCTTGGCATAGAACTAAAATAAAACTAAACACAAGCCAACCTGAGTAATTAAATATTTACTGAGTTTCTACTATGAGTTAGGAGTGTTACTCTGAGCTGGGGATACGAAGTGAGTGAAACACCGGGGTAGAGGGATTTTCATAAGATGCAGGTGAAATGCTTTAAGAAAACAAGCATGAGAACATTAAGTCTTCTGATAGGAGGGGAATTAACTGAAGCTTCTGCAATAAGCTGATATTTTGGAGGGCAAGATAGGGAATGGCATTTCAGCCAGAAGGAACTGCATGCACGGAAGTGTGGAGTCTGACAGCTCCTGCATTGCAAGGGCAGGGATTCCTCCAGGCCGTTAGCTGGGGAGAAAGGAAAGGTCACAGTCAGCCTGCAAGATCTGCTGCCTCCATGTATGTGTGTTGCTCGGTTTTTGGAGTATTGGTGTTTGTGGTGATTTTTATTTATTGTAGTAAAATATACATAACATCAAATTTACCACTTTAACCATTTTAAACCTACAATTTACTGGCATTAACCACATTCACAGTGTTGCACAACTATTACAACCATCTCCAGAATTTTTTTTAAATCATCCCAAACAGAAAATATGTCCCCATTAAACAAGAACTCCCCATTCTCCACCCCACTCCTCCAGCTCCTGGTAACTTTCTGTTTCCTGAATTTGCCTATGCGAGGCATTTTATGTAAGTGAACTCATTCATTTGTCATTTTTCGCTGGCTTGTTTCATTTAGCATAAGGTTTTCAAGATGCATCTATGTTGTAGCAGGTATTGGAACTCTACTCCCTTTTGTGGCTGAATACTTCTCCAGTGTAGTTGGTGGGACTGTAAACCAGTTCAACCATTGTGGAAGTCAGTGTGGCGATTCCTCAGGGATCTAGAACTAGAAATACCATTTGACCCAGCCATCCCATTACTGGGGTATATACCCAAAGGACTATAAATCATGCTGCTATAAAGACACATGCACACGTATGTTTATTGCGGCACTATTCACAATAGCAAAGAGTTGGAGCCAACCCAAATGTCCAACAACGATAGAGTGGATTAAGAAAATGTGGCACATATACACCATGGAATACTATGCAGCCGTAAAAAATGATGAGTTCATGTCCTTTGTAGGGACATGGATGAAACTGGAAAACATCATTCTCAGTAAACCGTCGCAAGGACAAGAAACCAAACACCGCATGTTCTCACTCATAGGTGGGAATTTAACAATGAGAACTCATGGACACAGGAAGGGGAACATCACACTCCGGGGACTGTTGTGGGGTGGGGGGAGGGGGGAGGGACAGCATTAGGAGCTATACCTAATGCTAAATGACGAGTTAATGGGTGCAGGAAATCAACATGGCACATGGATACATATGTAACAAACCTGCACATTGTGCACATGTACCCTAAAACCTAAAGTATAAAAAAAAAAAAAAATTTCCAGTGTATACATACATCACATTGTGATCATCCACTCTTCTATCATGGACACTGGGTTGTTTCCACTTTTGGGCTACTGTGAATAATGCTGCTATGAGCACTGGTCTACATGTATCTGTTCAAGTCCCTGCTTTCTATTCCTTTAGGTGTATACCCCGAAGTGGAAGAGCAGGGTCAGATGGTAACTTGACGTTTAATTTATTTGAGGAACTGCTAAGCAGTTTTCCACAGCAACTGCACCATCGTACATTCTCACCAACAATGTACAAGGATTCGAGTTTCTCGTCATCCTCAGTAGCACTGACTGTTTTCTATTTTTCTTTTTACATAACACATTCTGATGAGTGTGAAGCAGTATCTCATTGTAGTTTTGATTTGCATTCCTCTAATGATCAGTGATGCTGAATGTTATTCTCCTGTGTTTATGGCCTGGTATGTATCTTTTTTTGAGAAACGTCTATTCAAGTCCTTTCCTCATTTTTAAGTTGAGTTTTTCATTGTGGTTTTGTCGTTGAATAGATAAGTTGTGACTACCAGGAGATCTAGTATTGGAACTAAATGTCACCAATAAAGGTGCAGCTTATTTTTAAGTTTAATAAGACACAGCTCTGCCTTGCTGAGATGTGAGACAAAAAAAAATTTAAATAATTTTTATTGTTGTTGTTGTTCTTGTTCTTATACATTTTCTTGAATAAGTGACTCTTCTAGACTCCCCCATGGCCAAAAGTAATAAAACTCACAGCAGAAGTGGGAATGGCAAGCTAAATAAAAGCCCAGGAAAACCACTGCAAAACCGTCTGCGGATGTAAATCATACTTTGTGAAAGCCATTGGATTAGAAACACATTATCCTTGTCTGATTCGCTCACACCCACATGTTCCTAGTAAGCGTCGAGCGTGATTTACACCCTGACATTTAAGGAACTGGGAAAGGGTGATGCTGCGCGGCCTTGATAAATGCCTTTCTCTGTGTCTGTTACACCAGCGCAGGAGAGAATGGGGTGGATGTCTCCATCGCTGAAATGGGAGGCCTGGGCCTTCTGCTTAAATGGCTTCTCTGCCCGGCCCTGACTCAATCTGGAAAAGCAAAGTAGGTGCTTGGCCCAATGACTATAGCCCAGGGTTTGAAGATCAGAATTTCTGGCTTCAAATCCTCACCTGCCCGTGTTATTGAGGTGGGTTCAGAGCGTCCCCTCTGTGAAATGGGGGCAGGAGTCATGGCTACGGGATTGTTTTATGCTTCCTGTGAAATAAGGCAGGTTCTACATGCATAGTCAATCTGCCAGGAAATACAGTTGGAGAGATAGATGCTGCAGGAGGATAGAAAGCTCAGAACAAGCAGAGAAAAGGCTACAGCAGCCACACAGACATTGAAAAACAAACTGCAGGTTTTGTCCAGCAACAAAGCCAATGATATCTAAGAACTAGAAGTGTATTTGCTGTGTTTTCCCATAGATTTGAAGCCCCCTGTCCCATGACACAGTCTTCCCCACGCAGCGAGGGATCCAGGGACACGTGTATTTCTCTGCTCACCTCTCATTCCCCACTGGGCCTTGGCATTTCCAGGCAGTGCTGCTTCTTAAACAGTCATCCTAATGGCTCCTCTGGGGTCTGGAGGGGGGCGGTTAGCTGCATTCGTGAATTCAGCATTCAGTCCCTCCTATCCTTCAATCCAAGTGAACAGCTGGCAGTAGATACCGATAGCAAGGAAAGAAGCCGTCACTTTGTTGGATGTTTCCCTGAATAATAAGTGAACTGCTTACGACATTTCTGAGAGCATCCAAACAGCCATCACCCAGCCGCGGCCACGACCAGGCTACTCAGCAGAGGGAGCAGCCTCTCTAGAGTTTGAAACATGGGTGAAGTGGAAGCTCTCCTGATGCTCATGGATATGAACACTAAGACATCAGACCAGACACACAGATGCACGCTCGCATGCACACACACGCATGCACACACATGCACACACACACGTGCACACACACACACATACACACACGTGCACACACACGCACCCCACACACTTTAGAATTAAGTTTTAATTATTAGCTTGTGAAGCATCCCTGAATCTTGGTTCCTTCCTCTTTAAGATGGGGGTAACACCTTACCAACGATCTCCTGGTAATATGAAATAGGACGGCATGTGAGACAGTCTGTGGTACATCATAGATGTTGAAAAATGTTTAGTCCTTCAGCTCCTCGCCCAACATAAAAGAAAATCTTGTGCTTGTTCCTTTGCCCAGATAACAAACCTTATTCTGATATTTTGGGGAGAGCACAGGAGTGGAAGAAAAAAGAAACTTTTCTAACCATCACCTTGATTTCCCTTTTGGGCACACAGAGCCGTTATTAAAAAGTCCCTTGCTAAAATGGTTGTACTGTGGCCTCTGCAGGAAGAAGGGTGTGCTAAGGCCAAGCCAGGCTGCTGGAGTGCCTGGAGCATAAAGCCCTTCTGAGCATGCTGAGCCCTTGATGACTGGCGTGGACTCGGCCCCCACTCCCTGCACAATCATGCGGCACAAATCCCTGTATTTTCAATGGAAGGAGCCGCTCCAGTGGCGCTGAAGAAAGAGGGAAAAAATCCTTTTCTTACAGGCAGGTTTGCTCTGCAACCACCACTGAACGTGTTTTAAAATTCACATTGAGTTTGCCTCTCAGGTCCTTGATGCTGCTCGCAGAGGGAAGGTAGACGAAGGAGGCTCGTTCGTCTGCGTGCCACTGTGTCTAGGGTGGTCCCGGGGACAGCTATTAGCTCTCTGGGACAGCCAAAGCACGATAGGCCCTCAGCAGAAGAAGGACTTAATTAATTAATGCATTGATTGAGTGCCTACTGTGAGTCAGGCACTGTGCTAGTGCCAGTGGAGCCTGGGGAACAAGGCACAATCTTGTCTTCTGGTATCTTAAATTCTAGCCAAGGGTGCAAACAGTTATTCAGCAATAAAAGAAATAACTCAAATCAGTAATATGGAAAATGCCACACAATACTCTGGTCCATGATTGAAACGGAGAGGACATTAGGGGCTATGGGAAGAGATCAGTTATTAGCTGCTTCCTGCAGGCCTCTGACCATAAAACAAGCAAATATTTCTAAGGACCCCTATGCTCATCTCCTCGTCTGATGCTATTTTGAAATTCTTGTCAGTCTGTTAACTGCTATGCAAACGGCATAAAGGTTCTTATGAGAATCCCTGTCCCCTCCCATTCCAGGTGTGCAGCCTTCACACTTAAGTCCTCAAAGGAAAGAAGGCAAACATTGCAATTACCCCAAGAGGAGCTTAGCATGCCACATGCTCTGTGTGCGTCTCCTTTGGAACAGTTATCACAGAGCCTTGATACTCAGTTGCCTCCCTCATGGGACCACAGACTATTCAAAGAAAGGGCCTGGTCGAATCTGCTTCTGTAGCTTCTCCTTGGCCACTGCCTGGGATAATGACTGACACATAGAAACCACTCCCAAAGCATGGTTGAACGAGTGCTCATAGAATGCTACTGACTTAATGTATTGCCGCTGGCATATAGGTCTGATATCCATGGAAGAACTGCTAAGAGTGGACAATGTTTTGCCAGAAAGAATGAATGCTTCCTTGTCAAAAAGCCATTATTGTAACAGAGGTGTGGGTTGGGTGGTTGTGTAGTAGCACTCACCTTATTTCCACTTTTCCTCAATAGAAGAACTTGTGGTGTGGGGTCTGTGTTTAACCATATCTTCCCTAAGGCAGTTCCAGTAGGCAAATGGGTACTTGCACCCCAATAGCCATAGAAGGAAGGTTCTTGTTCTTGTTTGGGTTGGGCAGAAGAGATAGGCAGGGGTACAAGGTGGTAAAGTGCAATGTACTTGTACCCCTAAAATTTCCCAAGCCTGCTATGTGAATGCTGTCCAGCCCTGATGGCAAATCAGAAAAGTGAATGCCCAGGAGAGAGCAAATCAATGGCACATGAGCAGACAGCACCAACAATGAGTGATTATTTGTGGAGCACCCACTGCATTTATTCAGCATCACCCTGGTTACTGGGGGGACATGCACATAGAGTATGGAGCCCACAGGTAGTAAGTGCTTTATTAGAGTGTGTTAACATGTAATTACATAGAAGATAAACTAAAGTTTTTATTATTTTTATATGAAAGTTATCAAACTTACAGAAAAGATGAAAGATTTTTACAGTTAATACCCAGAAACCCATCACTAGATTCTACAATTAACACAATTTAATTCTCTTTATCAGAAATTTACCTATCTGCTACTCATCCATCAATCTGACACTTTCGATTGTATAAAGGTAGATTCTACTTGAGGAAACACGATGTATTCGCATGAAACAATTACTCAGTATTTTCTAGGACAGTGCTAAATAGTGAGACAGAGGCACACATCTGGATGGAGTTAAGAAGGTGATCATCCGTGAGGAATAGTATGTTCAGAGACTGTTTCATGGAGGAAAGTGGGCCTGGAAGAATGTACAAGATTTGAGTAGAAAAAGGGAGAAAGGGTGGTCTTCAGGTGTGCGGAGTCATATAAATAATGCCCAAGGGGACCCAGCCCAGAGGAAAGGTGAGTGGCCTCCCTCTGCCCAGTGTTACACCTGGCTTCCGGCCAGCCTGAGGCTGTTCTGGTGCCCGTGGACTCAGACCACCCTCATCATCCTAAACATCCCCGACCTGGGGGATGAAAGCTCAGTATGAATGCCTCCGAGGCACTGCAGACCCTGAGGGAGCTGGGTGTCTCTCTTATTGAGTGACTCATAGTAGGCATTCAAGTGAAAGGTCCACAGGGATGAGCTGCTTCATCTAAGTGAAGTTAAAAAAAAAAAAAACAATTGAGTTGGATACGTGTGAAACATGGGAAATGGAAAAACAAAAAGGAAATGAGTGAATTTGAGGCCCCATCTTGACAACCCCTGATAAAGACCAGAGAGCTTGTCTGCCTGTCTCCCAAGCAGGAGCAGTAACACAGACCTGACTGAAAGCAACAGGCGAGCCTGAGGAAGAGCTGCCACCTTCCGGGGGGGGCACCCACAACAGGCAGCTGCGCAGGGTAGAGGCAACTTGTGTGTCCCGGGCTGACAGAGCCGCTGAACAACCACACCTCCACCCAGGTGTCATCTTGGGAAGAGGCTTCCGAAGATCAGCTTTACAAGGCTCTTATTACTTAAGGTCCTCCCTGGGACATTTGCTGGTAATGGGAGTCAGATGCAATCCTCGCTTGTGCTTAAAAGGCAGACAAGATGGTGCAGAGCAATTACTGAGTATGTCTGCACAATTTTGAAAACCAGCTACCTGTCCCCTGGCAGGAGAGGCTTTGGCTGCCTGCAGCTGGAATGCTCTGTCTTGCTTTTGTTTTTCTCTTTTCTTCCACTGTCTCCTAGAACCACCCTCCCAATCCACCTGCGTTGTTTCTACCTCCTTCCAGTCACTGCGCTAAGCATGGATTCCAACTGTTCAGGGCTCCCTGGCGAAGAAACACACACCTTCACTGTGCAGTGGTCACCCAGTGCTGCGCTGGTCAGCACACAATCAGGGGACCCTGTAATGACAGAACAAAGGACAGCTGTCCTGTGAGTGGTCCAGCCATGCTCGGGCCGGGATGAATTCATGCAGCACACCAGAGGGATAAGCACATTCATTTTGTGACGCAGCCTCCGTGTACTTTGTCAGCAAAATGGAGAACACTCACTATTTTCTCTGGCTTTTAGGATTTCCATATTTATTGCTTGTTTGCTACCACTGGGGAGAAGGGAAGAGGAGAAAACAACAACTTCCTTCATTTGAAATTTTAAAACATGAACATGTGAGCTTTACCCTCCCTCCCCTGTCCCCCTGCAATTCCAGCAATGCATAGGACTGTGGAATGTTACAGCTGGAAGCCATTGAGAAATCTAAACAATAGTGCCTCATTTTACACGCAAGGAAATCACAGGCAGGAAGTAAAGGGGCATGGTCAAAGTCACACACCTAGTTAGTGGCAGCCCTGAGACTAGCACTGGTGTCTGCAGAATCTTATTTTTCTTATTGCTGTGCTATGTGGGTTCTGTTTCGATTCAAGTCAAGAATCCTACTATGTGGCCAGGGCGCGGTGGCTCACGCCTGTAATCCCAGCACTTTGGGAGGCCGAGGCGGGCGGATCATGAGATCAGGAGATCGAGACCATCCTGGCTAACATGGTGAAACCCTGTCTCTACTAAAAATACAAAAAAAAATTAGCCGGGCGTGTTGGCAGGTGCCTGTAGTCCCAGCTACTCGGGAGGCTGAGGCAGGAGAATAGCGTGAAGCTGAGAGGTGGAGCTTGCAATGAGCTGAGATCGTGCCACTGCACTCCAGCCTGGGTGACAGAGTGAGACTCCGTCTCAAAAAAAAAAAAAAAAAAAAAAAAAAAAAAAAAAATCCTACTATGTGTAGGAGATCCTGCTCTGTATATGGTACTGTGCAAAAGGCTATCCACTACCTGCTTTAATCCTGCCAATGCCCCGCTGGGGTAGGATTTACTTCCGTCGGTTCAGTGGTTATAGTTAGCGCCTGATCATGGAGCTGGAGAAGCTCTGGAGCAGACCTCAGGCAAAGGCTGCTGGTGCTCTCCGGACTGTCCTGTCCTGTAAAGGTGGACATACAGGATAAATACGGAGCAGTAAGGAGCAAAGTGTCTGGCACGCAGGAACACTCTAGTTGTTTGTTAAAGGGCAAGGGGGAATGATGTTGGTCAATAGGTACAAAATTTCAGTTTGAGGGAATAAGTTTTTGAGATCTATTGTACAGCATAGGGACTATAATAATGTATTGCACATTTCAAAATTGCTAAGAGAGTAAATTTCAAATGTTCTCACCATAAAAATAAGTATGTGAATGGATGGGCATGTTAGCTTGATTTTCTAAAAAAATGTTTTGAGACAGGGTCTTGCTCTGTTACCCAGGCTGGAGTGCAGTGATGTAATCATAGCTCACTGCCGTCTCTACCTCCCAGTATCAAGCAATCCTCCCACTTTCGCCTCCTTAGTAGCTGGGACTTCAAGCGTATGCCACCATACGCGGCTAATTTTTGTTTGTTTGTTTGTTTGTTTGTTTTTGTGGAGATGAAGTTCTACAATGTTGCCCAGGTTGGTCTTGCACTCCTGGGCTCAAGCAGTCCTCCTGCCTCAGCTTCCCAAAGTGGTAGGATTACAGGCATAAGCCAAAAAGCCAACCAATCAAGGACCCAGGAAGGCTTTGCAGAAGTTCCTTCTGGAAGAATTTCAGCCAATAGCCAAAATTGAAGGAATTAGAGGGAAGGTATTTCAGGCAGAATGGAGAGGAAGAAGCAGGATGTGTTCAGGGAAGAGCGTGTAGGCAAATGTGAATGGGGATGAACACTTGTGCACCAATAGAGAAAAGTGGGGCTGGAAAGGAGTTCAGTAATTTATGGGATGATACTAATTAGGGCCTATCATGTGTGGGGCACTCTTGTAGGCCTGTGACTTAGCAGACAAGGATGGGAAGCACCTACTCACACACAGATGATGCTGTGATGGCCAGGGCCTGAGAGCCTAATTCCATGGGACCATTTGAGGTAAGATCTGAATGACAAGAAGAAGCGGGCTCTGAGAAAAATCAGGGCCAGAGAGCTCTCTAGGCAAAGAAAAGGAAAGCAAAGGGCTTTGAGGCTAGAACTAGAGACCCTGTGGAATGAATAGAGGTGGACTTACCAGCAGGAGAGGAGCTGGGGCATGGGAGTGGAGGTGAGACCAGGCAGAGCTTGCAGTGCACTGCAGGAGGTTGAATTGTATCTGAGCTACTAGGAAAATGAGAGGCCCTATGTTATCTGGCCTCGCCTCTATCCTGGACCTCATGTCCATGGAAAAAACTCATCTATGTTTGCCCAAGACTCTTCCAGTTTTAGCACTGAAAGTTTCAAATCCAAGGAACACACGACGTTCCAGGCAGGTGGGCAGGTGGTCACCTTAGCTCCCACCTCACCCCTGCTCACTATGGTCCTGTCACAACTACGTGGGAACATGCTGTGGAGTCCCTTAAAAAGCTCTGGCTGATTCATTAGAAAATGCACAGCAACTCAACATTTCTGAAAACAGGACCAACATAATTATGGCTATTTAAGCTTTTTTTTTTTTTTTTTTTTTTTTTTTGAGACAGAGTCTCCCTCTGTTGCCCAGAATGGAGTGCAGTGGCGTAATCTCAGCTCACTATAACCTCTGCCTCCTCAGTTCTACTGATTCTCCTGCCTCAACCTCCTGAGTAGCTGGGACTACAGGCGTGTGCCACCATGCCCAGCTAGTTTTTTTGTATTTTTAGTAGAGATGGGGTTTCACCATATTAGCCAGGCTGGTCTTGAACTCCTGACCTCATGATTCACCTGCCTCAGCCTCCCAAAGTATTGGGATTACAGGCATGAGCTACCATGGCCAGCCAGCTATTTAAACATTTTTTTAAGACATTGACAACCTCCAAGGCCATTCAACTTACATAAAAATGCCTTTCTGTGGAAATTTGAGGATTACTTTGGCTGTGGAGAGGGTAGTAGGTCAATTGGCATGGCTGAACATAAAAAAGGTCTTCTCCGTCTGGATGTTTCTGTTCACATCCTCTTGTGCAGCATAGTTTGGAATATTTCATCTTCATTCTTCAAGACTTAAAGGTGTATCACTACAGTAAGCAGAACTTAAAGCAACAGGCCTTTGCATGGCAATCCCAGCTGAATCTGCACAAGGTCCTTATCTAAAGTCAGTTGTGAGAGAAATACAGTAGCCTCTGTGCTCATTACCTCTAGAATTGCATTTTCTAGCTTCTCATTAGGGAGCGGTGATATCAGAATAGGACCTTGCCCCTTTAAGAATCTTTCCCAAGATAAGGGGATTCATGATCTCACAATCACATAAATCACTGCCAGCCCCCTTAAGTCAATTCATATTTCTGTAGTTCGTTAGTGGCGTGAGAGGAAATTGCATTTATTATAATTGCCTCTAATTGCACCAGATTAGTGATTACAATTATTGGTGGCAGCTGATTATTCATTAGGCCTCAACTCAATCCCTGTGCTGCTTCATTACTCGAAACAGTTACTCTGATGAGAGGTCTAAAGGAGGCCACGTCCGCCCTTTCCACTAAATGGCAGGCCGCCTCCCAGTGCTGCATCTAAACAAACACCTGAAAATAATTTAGGACTTAAAGTGACAGAGAACCCTCCCTCGCCTTCCGCCATGTAATGCCTAATCCGAACCCAGCACTAACTGATGAAATTATGGAATCTGTTAAACATCACCAAAGACTATTTGGAGGTCCCAGAATGCTCCAGAATTGCTAGCTTTTCCTGGATGCCTTTCTAGGTTGCAAAATGAAAATTTCAGAGTTTTCCTGGGTTATTTCTTCTGGAATATATGTTACCTACAATACATAAAGAGAACAGACCTTAGAGCCACACAGGCCAGACTTAAATGAGCTATGTAAACGTAGTCGATTTTGTGAGCTATGTAAAGTCAGTCAATTTTGGGAGCTACGTAAAGCCAGTCAATTTGTGTGTGAATTTTTGGGAGCTATGTAAAGCCAGTCAATTCGCATGTGAATTTTTGGGAGCTTTGTAAAGCCAGTCCATTCATGTGTCCTGTTTGAGCTGTAGAGTAGTTGCTAGATTGTGCATAAACAAGCAATGAGATCTCTGCTTCTCTTGTTCACCATCAGACTCTATCATCTAAAATAGTGCCTGTAGAGAAGAGAATACAAAAACCATCTAAGGAGTTGAATACCTACCTGCAAGGGTTGTGATGATGGCTGAATTAGATAATGTATTTAAGACTTTGTGTTGCACCAGGTAAAAACTAGTTGTTCAATTAATGTCAATTCCTCTCTCCCCTACTTCTTCCATGCTATAACATCTAAATTTATATCTTTTATCTTTATATCCTTTATCCAGTGTGTCTCTTTATACACAGGCTCAATATTAACTAAATTTATCTTTTTGGTGTGTTCTTCTTGGTGAACATCAGTATATATGTAATAGAAGTGCAGCTTCCAGAAGACCGTTGCCTCATTTACTGGTAGCTACAGCATGCCAGGCACCAGATCTAGAGGGTTAGAGAGATCAACAGAGCATAAGTATTGACCTTGAACAGCTGACAACTAAATGGGAATGACTGTCCATTCCATTTCCATGTGTTGTTTGCATTAAAGGAATATCCAAGTTCTAATGAGCCCACAGGGGATGGAGAGACCTGGCGCAGCTCGGAAGGTCAGGAAGGCCTCAGAGTTAGCTTTTGAGATGAGGCTTGAAGCTGCGTAAATTTTTCCAAATGCCTTCACAGGTCACTAGCCTTCCAACATACCATGTAGCACCTGGAGAGACAAGAAGAGAGAAATGAGCACGTCTTCAGAGCTGCACTGTGAACTTCTAGGGGCTTGATACATGAAGACAGTGACAATGTTAAGTGCCATTTTCCAGACGCTCCCATGGGTAAAACTTCTGTAACTAAGCGATCTTTTCTTCTCTTAGCCACTGACGTCTCAGAAATGTGGCGACATCTTGAGGTTTTCCTCTATGAACTTCTGTGAAACCTTATGCTGCCTTTGGTGACACAGAACCCTAACCTATCCTTTCTCCAAATTCCCAGCTGACCCAAATGTACCCCCATTCTAGCACCCACATTTATCAGCTCCCTCTACTTCTCACAATCCCCCCTACTTCCACTAGTGAGTTAGTTCAAAGAGCCTAAGTGTCTTCAGGTAGCAGGACATTCATTCAGAGCACACCATTGTCTGTACTGATGCAAGATTTCCTGAAAACCAAGGAGGGAGGGAAGGAAGAAAGAGCCTCTGGGTGAGGAGGTGTGCAGCCTGGCTCTTTGTCAAGTCTTCGCCCCACGTGAGAGTCAGTGCTAATTTCCCTGGTTGCTTAGGCTTGAGCCCTGTAGCATGTCTGACCTACACCCAGATCCTCTAGGGATGTAAGCACAGTGATTCCCAAAACAATTGAAAATACGAGGCCCATAGCTTGGAGAACATGACCCTGGTGCCCCTTCCCCTGCACGCCTTCCTTGCGCACATGGTTGCCAGTTACGCTGCCTCTCAGGGAAGCTGAGGATGAACACGTGACTTCTCTTAGCAGAGTGAACGTACCTCCTACCTTAAGTCTCTTGTGCATCCTACTTGTGAGCCAGTTGAAACGTTGCTATTTTCTCCAGAGACTCCCCTCTACATCGAGGCCATGTAACCATGCAGGAAGAAATTAACTTTCTTTTCCAGCTAACATGTTCCATTACCTCCCCTGTTTTCAGAACTTCCCATATACTGGAAGTCTCCTCTCTGAAGGCTGCTCTTTTAGACAGGAAATACACAGGAATAGCATCACTTCCAGAGAAACAAGAGAACAGACTGATAGATCAGAACACCAGATAATGCCTTCCCTTTCTTGGCAATGGTACATATCCCTAACCTCTTTCCCAAGACCCACAGAAGAGCAGGGTCTCTCCTGAAGGGCAACAGGACACTGATCCACTGTCTTGTCAAGGAAGTTGTGTTCAGTGATTTTTCTGATTGGGGAGAAAGTTGCTATAGCCAGCACCAGAGGAAAGCTGTCTGGGGATCGAGGACCTTGGGGGTTTGCCTGGGCTACTTTTGGAGGCTGCCCAAAGCCTGCTAGCAGCTCCCACATGAGCTGGGGAGAGGCTCTGCTTCCCTCTGCTCCAGCACAGCTTCCCCTAATTCTGAACTTCCAGAGAAGCACAGGTCCGAGCGCCCTCCCTTGCCCAGTCCTTCATCAGCTGGTGCCCGTAGCCCTGCATCATCCTGGTAACAGTTGGTAAATGAGTCCCAGTCTAGCCGCTTATGCAAGATGGTTGTGCAGTAAGAACCTTCATCCTTATGGCAGGCACATTAATGCCAAGTTTGCGCATTCTAATTAATAACAGTCAGTAAACACCAAAGAGAGCTAATGATGATTACAGGCCGCAGCTCCTGCGTGTTAGCAAACACACCAGGCAGGTGGCCTCTCGTCTCTTCCCAGGAAAGAGGCTGGGTCCTCCTCTTGCAGAGATGTCTTGCCTCCTCGAGGCCCCTACCCCCATGTTTGGCAAATCTTGGGTTACTTCTCAGCCTGGAAAAGACCAAGATGCATGCAGGTCAGTCCCATGTAGAGGATCATGGGCTGACTTCAAGATTAGAGAACTAAAGAAGCAGGAACTTTGATCTTTTAGGGTTTCCAGACATCTCTTTCTGGCACTTGGAATAAAACAAATTTTTCTTATTTAAAAATATTTTTTCCAATTTCAAAATAATATAATTTGCTTCAAAAAATTAAAATACTACAGAAGCATATAAGAAGAAAGGGCGAGTTTCCCTTCGTCCTCTGGGGAAGTGGGATTCAGTGCCCGGTTGGTTTGTCTACAGTTCTCATCTCCCCTACCTCCTCTTCTTTCTCCAGCTCATACGTCTATTCCTGGTACACAAAGCTTCCCATTCTACTACCAAATTATCCCTGTTGTGAATCCTTTATTGCCCATTTGGCAAAGCCTTTACTCTTCCTCTATCCCTAGACTTTTTTTTTTTTTTTTTTTTTTTTTTTTCTGACTCAAGGATTCTGCCTATGGTAATATTTTCTGTGACCCTGAAGGCAAAATGAGAGTTCAGCTCCATGGTGGCACTAGGATACCTCATCTCGGAATGTTTTCTTCTCTAAATTCCAGGGGTTGTGGCAATTAAACATAATTACATCTACTTCCTCTCATTCAGGTATGAATCTAAAGTTGGAGAATGTTGTATTTCCTGCTCCACAGCCCTGGGCATACAAGGACCTGCGAAGAGTGGACGTGTGAGTCTGACAGAGCCTCCTGGGGGCGCCGCTTGCTCTGTGTTTTGAGCTCTCCAGGCGAATCTCTGGTCATCTAATCAGATAACTTGATGGCAGTGGGTGGAAGTGGTTTGAGGAATAGGACAGGCCACGGTGGTTTCAGAATCTTACCAATAGCTTGATCATTTTCTGAAGGACCCCAGACCCCTCTCAATCTGTCATTATTTTTGTTGTTCTTGTTAATCCCATCCTTCTTTTTACAATAATTTAGCCCACTGGGCTACAAGGGTAATATGTCTTCTATCACTGTCACTGCAATTCAGGTAATATTTTCTTTCTCGCTGGACTGTTAACTGTATCCCACTGGAACCCGTTCTCTGAGAGTTTAAGAATGAAAAGAATATAAATAAACAGTGAAAATGGGTGTCATTTCTAAGGATGTTTATAAAGTGATCAAAGCAGATACTCAGGTATAACCAGAAGGGCTTATCTTACCGTCTTTTTAAATGCATGAGACCTCTTCCCTCTGTTTCTTTGTCTTTTTCTTTTTTGTTTTCTTGTGTCTGTCTCCTTTTCTGTGTGTATTAGCTTTTCCTCCATTTCTTTGTCCTTGAGGACTCTTTTTTCTCTCTCAGCTTTCCTTTTTTTTTTTTGAGATGGAGTCTTGCTCTGTCACCCAGGCACCCAGGCTGGAGTGCAGTGGCGCAATCTCGGCTCACTGCAAGCTCCGCCTCCCGGGGTCATGCCATTCTCCTGCCTCAGCCTCTCCGAGTAGCTGGGACTACAGGCACCCGCCACCATGCCCGGCTAATTTTTTGCATTTTTAGTGGAGACGGGGTTTCACCGTGGTCTGGATCTCCTGACCTCGTGATCCACCCGCCTCGGCCTTCCAATCAGCTTTCTCATTCTCTTTCCTTTTAGTCACAATAAAGAATTGAAGGGCATTTTCAAGTTTGGTTTGGTTCATTAAATGCATTCATCCATCCACTTATTCATCCATACATCTATCCATCCACCCATTTATTCCACCAGCATTCACTGAGCATCAGTCTTCTTGACATCTTTCTCTTTGCTAGGTTCTCAGAATAGAGAGCTGAGCAGCTGATCCCTGCTCTCAAGCCATACTGAATCAACAAAGGGAGAGAGACATGGAATCAAATAAACTATTAAATCCATGAAGGACACAATGGGAGTTTTAAGAAGGTGATAAGCAGGTCTATGGGGACATATTAGGGAAACTTCCTAAAGCAAGCGACATTTGGGCTGAATATGAAACTGAGTTGAAGGTGTTATCAAGTAGAGGAGAGGCAGGGTCCTGGGCAGAAGATAGATTTTTAGGCAGAGGGAGCTGCAATGCCTTCATGCAAAGAACGTCTGAATATCTGAGCATTATCTAACCTGGTTGGGCGGGTTACAGTGAGGCTTGTCTCAGGGAATGACTGCTGACTTTGTCCATCAGAACCCGGCTGTGTATGGATAGTGAGCTTAGAAAGTGGGAGGGGGACCTTTACATGTTACCTAATACACTGCTGTGGAATTTGAATTTTTATACTGTGAGCATCACTTACTTTTATCAAAAGAAACACTAATAATTTATAGCCTCGTGCACCATGTTACAGTGTTAGGTCTTTTCCTTTTTGCAAGCGGGGAGATAGGAAAGGTTCGAAGCGAGGCAATTGCATGCTTCAAGTTGTGTGATTGAAGCTTTGTTTCCTATCCCTTCACTTTAAAATAGGTTGAGTATAAGCTTTCTGTATGTGTCTGTAACAAACTAAACCCAGTTCTTCTTTGCCTCAAAATAACCCTGGATTGATTTTATCTTTCTCTTGGTCCGTGATCCTTGATACAAACAAGGTTCCCACTGCCCCGTTAGCCATTCCACTCTATCCCTGGCCATTGTCCTGTTTCCCTGGCATCCCATCGCAAGACACCTGCTTTTACTTTCACCTTCTGCACAGCAGGGATTTCTGCAAAAGCTGAAAAATTGCCTATCAATCCCTGGCCAAAGTCAACTATGTCATGTTCTGGGACTCAGGAGGACAGCCTGTGCTTACCTTCCTGCACTCCACTGGTGCACCAAGCTGTCCTGCTCCTCTCCTTCAGCGCTTTTCCATTTGGCTTCATCTTGTTCCCGAGCAGTGAGAGAGACCCAGCAGCCTCTGCAACTGCCTGGACCACTGGAGGAATGTAAATGGAGCAACCACATAAACGAGGAGTGACAAGCACCACGCTGAGCTCTCTGCAAACTGCCCAGTGACCCTAGGAGGGAATGAGAAATAAATTAGCCTTGGGGTTTGTGAGGAAAGCAGGAGGCCCAGTAAAACTCTTCCTCTTTCTTTCCATTGCTTTTTAAATTGTGCCTTTTGTGTCCTTCTAAATCCATCTACCAGGCCTCGGGAGCCCCCAGGTGTTCCCCCAGGCTAGGCTGTCTTTTCCTTGTCCCTAAACCCCCTGAGTTCCTTTCCCTCCCTTTCCATCATGCCTCTGAGTTACTGCTCTACGATGCCCTCCTCCAACCTCCTCTTCCAAGAAGCCCTCTGTGGTGACCAGAGCATGGTCAGAGACAGAACCAGATCCATGCATATATGTGTCTTTCCACAGGTCAGAATTTCATTGATGTTATTTCAGCCATGACCTACACAGAGTTTCCAAAGTGGCAATTATTCTTACTACATGTCATTCACTCGGTAGTCAGAGGGGTGAGCACACAAGCCCTAGCTCACCCACAAGTCAGTCAATATTGCAAACTGCATATAACAGGATACTTAATCATTATATAAATGTTATAGATCAACATTTTCACCTCAAACAAAGTAACACTTAACAACAAGAGAAAAGGGGGTAGGAAAAGGGGGCTAATGAACCAATCCCAGGAGAGTGGCTTGGACAAACAGAGAATGCTGGGCTGATCCAGATGATCTTCAACGTCTTGCAAGGGAAGAGCCTTTGAGGTGGGCAGAGCCTTCGGTGGCAGATGCCAGGTGCTAACCGTGGGTGACAGTGGGATGGCGTTCAGTGAAATGGTTTCGTGGACAGTGAAGTCCTGCTCTTCTTAGAGTCCTTGAGTCCTCTGGTAAGAGATGATGTAAAGAGTGTGTCCGGTTATGCCCTTTCCAGGTTGAGGTAGTTTCTGTTGATGAGGTGAATGTCTGGTCCTCTTGGCATGAAGTCATTTGAGATGTAAGATAGAGTTCTTTTCTAAGATGGAGTCACTTACGTTAAGAGTGACTATACTGTACGCCCTCTCAAAGAGTTTGCTCTGAGTTCTCTCCTGGTCCCCTCAACTCCAACAGATGTGGATCCTGCACGTCAGTGGTATCTCCCTTTTTGAAAATCCTTGAAAGGGAGCCAGGATTGATCAATGTTTGGCATCTCTCAAACCTCATAGCACAGGGCTAGGCAGTAGGTGGCTGATTAGCCAATGCCTAGGAGGCGTCTGAATAAGATTGCAAGCTTGTTTTCAATCACACCAAGAAGAGCAGGAACTTGCAAGGAGACAGAGGGGCTCAAACTCATCATCTACCACATACTAATTAGGTGACCTTGGGCAAGTTCCTGAATTTCAATGAGTTTCTCTTTCCAGAACTGTGAAATAGGGATAATACTTCTCTGGGAATTTTAGTGACTGTTAAATTAGATATGCAAAGCAAGTAACTCAGGGCTTAGATTTTACTTGGTAGTTAATAAATCTTAGTTTCTTTCCTTCTTTAATCTTGGCAAGAATTTTTCCCTTTGGCCACAAGCATGTTTTGCCTCCACCAGCACTCTCCCCTTGTGCATTTTTCCAAGTTGATCTTATCCAGGAAGAAAACATCCCCCAGGCAGTACATCCAGGTGATGCCTCGAGGAATGAGTCAAGAAAGGCATAAAAATTATTATTTTTTTTTAAAAAGCCAATCTCCCTAGAAAGGAGGGGTGAAGCCTGATCATCTTTTTTATATTCAGAGTTCTTTCTTCTCCCCAGAGACTCAGAGCTATATAAATGTAAAGTTATAATAATTATGATAATATTTAGATTAAATGTGATGCTGAAAGGTTTTATGAGATACAAAAGTTTGCTGATTCCCACTGGAATGGGTAGAGCAGTCTGCCTTCCTCATCCTGACTTCTTTCTATTCTGATCCAGAAAGACTGCCTGTGGGGAGGGTGAGAGAGAAGGTGTGAGACTGACAAGTGTTGCTTTATTTATTTATGTGATATCTATCAAATGCACCCATTGCCTCCAGGTCTCTTAGTATATCTAAATCCAGCAGTTAGCATGTACATGGAATGAAAAGAAACAAGCCCACAGCAAACTTCCACTATGAACCAAATATTTAAGGTCAGTTACCAAATACCTGGGAATTGGGAACACTGAGACAGAAAGGATAGCAATGAAGAAACTACAATAAAAAAGAACTTTATAGCCAGTGACAAGATTACACTCAAACCTGGGGGTCCTGGGAGGCAGAAGTCACAGCGTATACATCCTTATTTTTTGTAGGGTGCTTGTGCATATGCCATCATTAAAAGTAGGAATGAATGAATGAATGAACAAACTACAGACAGAAAAGCTCCTCATCTCCACCATTTACTACACTTTTTAGTTCCCCAAAAGCGATATCAAGAAAACATAGAAACAGTTTAGAGGCTGGCTGGGGAAGAAAGCTGCATCTTTTTCTGGAATATCCTCAGATCCCATTCTGGAGTTTGACAGCAGAAGAGTGGAGGCATAGAAGCTGAGGCCACTATTGGGAAGAGACCTTGTGTTTATCTGAGATGGTACCTGTGAGAACTTGACTCAGCATATTGCAATAAATTGAGTCAGCAAAAATTATGTCTAGGGTCACATCCTATATAGAAGAAACCCCAGGCACAAAATTGTTTTAATTTTCAAATTAATTTTTTAAATTTTTAATTAAAATTAAAAATTTTTTAGACAGAAGGAGAGAAAGAGTGAAAGGGTTGTCAACTGCCTACAAGATGTCGGGCACTAAGCTAAATCTTTCATACATATTATCCCACAGTGACACCATGGAGTAATTATTGTATCTTTAATTTCTCTGGAAAACATTAACAACAAAACAAAACGCCTTGTGCTCCAAGGAAGAGAACTAGCCTGCCCAAGCCACAAGGGGCTGTGCTTTCTGGGACCCACAGCTCTTTGCCCCATGTGTTCAGGTGTCTTCGATCCTCAGAAAGGGTTTTCAGTCAGAGATAGATTCATTCTATTGGAGGTTATTCAAAGCTATTACATGCAGCCTTTAAAAGATCTTCATTAGTGGAGAGGCTGGGGAAAAAATAAAATATTCACATGAGGAAATTAAATTCTTCCCCAAAGATGATTAACATCCTAACACTTAGTTCCATCTTTCAAGTGACAAACCACGATTCTAGGTGATGTCTCTTTCCCGGGCCCATGTGTGCATATCTGTATTATGTTAGTGCAGCTAAATGCGCGGTGACTTGCATTTCACATCCTGCAGGGCGAACTCAGGCACAAACATTCAGTGTTTACATTGCTCAGGGGAGGCATGAGGCTCTGGGATGAGAATCACATGAGAATCATGGCATGAGAATCAAGGATCTGCACTGGCAAAAGAAGCTGGAATAATAACAGGATGACAAGAAGAACAATAGATAACAACATTAAATATTTACTATGTGCCAAGCACAGTTCTGAACACCTTACATGGAATGTGTTAATTAAGCCTCAAAAATTGGGAGGATTGCTTGAGCCCAGGAGTTTGAGACCAACTGGCCAACATAGCAAGACCCCACCTCTACAAAAAATTTAAAAATTAGCTGAGTGTTGTGGCATGCACCTGTAGTCCTGGTGATAGGGTTTGAGACTGTGTCCCTGCCCAAATCTCATGTCAAGTTGTAATCCCCAGTGTTGGAAGTGGGGCCTGCTGAAAGGTAATTAGATCATAGAGGTGAATTTCCCCCTTGGTGCTGTTCTTGGCCTAGTAGGTGCGTTATCATGAGATCTGTTTGTTTCAAGGTGTGCAGCACCACTTCCTCTCTCTTCCTCCTGTTCTGGCCATGCAAGACATGCCTTCTTCCCCTTTGCCTTCTGCCATGATTGTTAGTTTTCTGAATCCTCCCTGACTATGCTTTCTGTACAGCCTGTGGAACCATGAGCCAATTAACCCTTTTTTTCTTTATAAATTACCCTGTTTCAGGTATTTCTTTATAGCATTGTGAGAACGGACTAATACACCTAGCTATTCCGGAGGCTGAGGTGAGAAGATCCTTTGAGTCCAGGAGCTTGAAGCTGTGATAAGCTAAGATCATGCCACTTAATTTTAGCCTGGGCAACAGAGCAATACCCTGTCTATTTAAAAAATACCCTCAAAAAACAGCCCTTAACAGACACTGTTCTCTTTTCTACATGAAGTTACCAAGACTTCCAAATGTTAAGTAGTTTATTAATGCTGTTGCCCTGCTGGCTGTGGATGAGCCTAGATTCAGACCCAAGCGGCTGACTCTCCAACATTTGCTTTTAATTTTTTAAATTTAAGTTGTATTTTATGTTATTTTGTTTTTTGTAGAGAAAGGATCTCACTATGTTGCCCAGGCTGGACTTGAGCTCCTAGGCCCAAGTAATCCTTTTGCCTCAGCCTCTGCAGTAGCAGGGACCACAGGTGTTATACTGCTCCCAGCTCAGCCCTTGCTTTTAGCCTGCACTCTACTTCGTACGATTTCATGGAGAGGAGAGAATGGGAGGATCCAAGGTGACCTTTAGAGAGCAGAGCAATCAGCAATCACTTTAGAAAGAAGATAATAGCTCCTAAAGGAAAAACTTCTCAGGTAGCCAAGAGAACATGATAATCTGTTGGAAGTATGCAAAAGAAGAAGAATGGACTTTGAGGGTGAAGGGAGCACATCTAGTGTGGAAATACTGGGAGAGGTTCCTCCAAAAAAAAAAATGCACGATTGCAATGAACCTGGTATCTACTATGATCTCCCTCTTAGAAGTCAATTCTCAGTTTACACAGAGACTCCAGGAAGCCTTGCAGCTGAAAACCCAATTTAGCGTTGTTAAAACCAGTGTGTTTCAGACACATGGAATCATGAACCCGCTGGTCCACCATTTTCTCTCTACACCTCTGTGAACAATCTTGTATATGTCCAAGCATCCTTTACCCAGAAGACTGCCCTGTTGATAAATCACTTATCCACATCGGCTTTCTTCTGCCCTTGAGAGGATCGACACATGTTTTTGTGGGGACTTCAGGTGATTGCAGAGAAGCAGGCAGGCCCAAAGTTACGGCCACAACAGCAAACTCCAGTACTCAGGTAACTTAGAAGGCAGCCACATGATGAACTATGGCAAAAAATTCCTTTTTGAGGTGAGACTGTCACATCCCAAGTCAAGGCTACCACACACTGGGCATGGCAGAAGAGAGGGGCAGACCTCTTTGGCCAGCCAGTATAGTTCCACAGTTGGCAAGGTCCCTACAAACACCATTAGACAATGCAGCAGACTGCAGCAAGCAAAAGAACTACACATGCATTTTATAAAAGAGGACCCAAAAGGCCAAGTCAACATCACTAGGTAACACAGTGAGGCAAGTTAAGACCCACCAGAATTAGGAAGGAAAGAAGGAAAAGAGCTGGAAGGGAGAGAGACAGGGTCAGGAAAGAAGAGGAAAAGAGAGAGAGAGGAAGAGAGAACAGAAAAGAACCCTGCCAACATCAAGTGTTGATAACGATGTCATGTCATGGTAAGTATCATGCACTGCTGGAAATAGTGTAAAAGTGATGCTGTCGGTTTGGAAAACAGTTTACCTTTATCTACCAAAACTTAAGATATGCATATGCCATATGGCCCAGAAATTAAACTCCTGGTTAAAACAAATGTGTGTACATAGGTACTAGGGGACCAGGGCAGGAATGTTTCTGGTAACCTTGTTTAAAATAGCCTCAAGAGGCCACTGCACTCCAGCCTGATTGACAGAGTGAGACTCTGTCTCAAAAAAAAAAAAAATAAAATAAAAATTAAAAATTAAAAAAATTAAAAAATAAAAAAATACCCTCAAGAGGCAGGTCGTGGTGGCTCACACCTGTAATCCCAGCACTTTGGGAGGCCAAGGCAGGTGAATCACGAGGTCGGGAGATAGAGACTATCCTGGCTAACATGGTGAAACACCGCCTCTACTAAAAAAAAAAATACAAAAAATTAACCGGGCATGGTGGCAAGCACTTGTAGTCCCAGCAACTCGGGAGGCTGAGACAGGAGAATGGCGTGAACCCAGGAGGTGGAGCTTGCGTTGAGCCGAGATCACGCCACTGCCCTCCAGCCTGGGTGACACAGCAAGACTACGTCTCAAAAAAAAAAAAAAAAATAGCCTCAAGATAGAAAAAGTGCCAATGTCCATCATAGAATGAAGACACAGGTTGTGGTGTGTTCATTCAATGGCACGTCAAACAGTATTGAAACTTAGTACATTCAAACTACATATCACAAGAAAGACTCACATAATCCACACCAAGCTACAGTGGTGAGAAAAAGAACACATATTGCTTGACATTCCATAACAGGCAAAATTAAACTCTTATGTTCAGGAATGGATGCTTAGGTGGCAAAACTTTAAAAAGGAAAAATCAAGGGCATGGTTATAATAAAATTGAGGACAGGAGCTTTGCTTTGTGAGGAAGGGGAATGTTTGATGGGGATGGGGCAGGAGAGGCCATGAGGGCTTCTGGGTGCTGGCAATGTTCCTTTTCTTTGTCTGGGTGGTGGTTACAAGGATCTTCAGTTTACAATAATCCATCAAGCTGCACATCTACATTGTGTGCACTTTTGATGCAGTGTATATTCTACAGGTTTTTAAAAAGGCTTAAGCCACCTGGATGAGAACACAGACCAGTTGCACTCTCCTGAGCACGAGATGTGTGCTGGTCATGACTTACCAGGCATCTTCACCTGAGGACCCACGGATGCCTGGCCTGCATGTCTGTTCCTTCTCTTGTGTTTCCTCGTTTAATGAATGACAGCACCATCCCATTCTAGAAACTAGGGAGGCATTTTGTCTCTTCCTGCTCCCAGGTTTTCTGTATTCCATTTGTTTCTAAACCCAGTTTATTTCCACTTCCTACACATTTTGGAAACTTATCTTCACCCTTCGTGCCCACTACCAAACCCTTAGAACTGTGTAATATTTAACCTATATTGTGGCAACGTTTCCCCATTTTTTTTTAGTTGTTGGTCGTGGTGTTTCTATTCTCCCTTCTATATAATTTTATTTGCTTCACTGTTCTCAGAGGGACCCTCCTGAAACACAAAGCAAGTTATATCATAGTTGTAAGATCATCATCATTTCCCCATCAGCTGTAAAGTCAAGTTCTTACCTCTCCATGAGGCACACATGGTCATCTACAACCTGTTGCCCACATATATTTTCACTCTCATTTCCAGTGAACTTGACCACTTGATACCTCAAGCCCTCTTAACCTATGAACCTATTATTCCCTGGGCTATCAGTACCTTTGTTCCTCCTCTTTACCTGATCATCCCACTCATTTATCAACTGTTCAAGGACCAGATTAAATGAATCTTCCTCTATGAATGCTTCTCTTCCAGCCTTTAAATCCTGTAAGAGTTGACTCTTCCCTCCTTAGCTTTGTTTAGTTCTTATGAACTAACACATGTTCATGCTCTTTTGCTATAATGTGTTGTCATTTCCATCTCCCTTTTGAGATCATGTGGCTCCTTCATGGCTTTGTCATAGTGATGCCCATAGTTCCTAGGACAATGCTTGGCCCAAAGTATGCTCTTGACGAAACTTATTAAACAAGCTGAATGAAGACTAAATGATTTCAGTGATGACCCTGTGATGGTTTGAGGCTTAAGGCATACCCTGAAGAAAGCAAGCTCCTCCAATATTTAGTGGCATATCAGCTGATCAAAAATACAATATTTAATCACATGAGACTTTTGGCAGGAAAAATTAAGATCCTCAGGGATGTAACAATTTATAAATAAGTATTGCTGCAAATAATTTTTCTTTATGTATAAAGGTCACTTAGATCACCTGCAAACACATACACACACACACACACACACACACACACACACACATCTACAAAAAAAAAAACTCATTGGTACAAGGAATGATAGAATGCTATTTCTTAGTACTCTGGTCTACCGAGTCCTCCTGGGTTCTTCATTGCTGTTGACTGCCATCTCAGATAATTCACAGGTGGGACGCAAAGGAATCCCTGAGGTTTAAATTGTATATTAGCACAACTTTGAGGTATATCAAAAGTAATTAGGTTGCAACAATGTTTTTTGAAATCACCTGGATTTTTCCATCCCTTCCTTTTTGGAGAAACTCAGCCTCTGCTTGGATGCACTTTGCTTTGCCTTCTGAAGACATCTTCCAGCTCTGCTCCTGAGTGGAGGAAGGAGGCTATTGATGGCAGGGCACCTGTCCTAGTTGTCCATTCTAATTAAACTTTTCAAGGTGTCTCTGGGTGGCCAGATAAGCAAAAGAAAAGACCTTAGGTCTTTTTAAAAAGCTATACACTTTGTAAATCACCAATGTGGGCCACATGTGGTGGCTTGTGCCAGTAATCCCAGTGCTTTGGGAGTATGAGGTGGAACAATTACTTGAGCTCAGGAATTTGAAGCTGCAGTGAGCTATGATCGTGCCACTGCACTCCAGCCTGGGCAATGGAGTGAGACCCAGTCTCAAAAACAAGAACCAAAAAACAAAAATCACTAGTATGTGTTCAATACAGTAAATTCCATACACATCCTAAATATAACATAAATGCAAACATTGTTCTCAATCTGTGGCAAGATAAATTTATACCTTGTGTTATTTGGTTTGGTTCCTTTTTGTCTGGTTCTTAGGAGGAAGACAGGATAACAGAGCAGAATTCCATTAGACAGGGTTTTCACTGGGTCCTTGTGATTAAATCTATATTGAGGGCAGTCTTTCAAAGGTGAAAATCTTTGAAACCCATAAGGAGTTTCCGGGTCTTTTCTTGGCGTGGATTGTAGAACAGAGCCCTCCACTGCAGGACCATTAACTAATGGTCCTGAATTGCCTACACATTCCCAAAGTCTGCAGCCTGTGGCATACCCAGTGACAGGTAGATTTGGAGTGAGTAAAATATGGAGCAGTCTGGGAGCATTTTGTTGGCTCCTTCTTCGATTTCATCGGTTGGTCCCAGCTCAGTTGTCAGCTTTGATTTTTAGATGGTGTCTGGGGAGAAGAACATTTCTAGCTCTTGCTCAGGCAGAAATGGCCCTGCTCCTGCCTTCCCCTTTGTTTGCCAGCATTGTCCTCTAGGAGGATGACAACCCCATGGGGCACAGAACCGCTTCTCTGATAGCATCTCTTCCGCAGGGCAGCTACTGCCCTAGGGAACTGACTGAGTAGAGACATCCTAAATGCCAAGGAGTGATGGCACCATGAAGCCCCCAGACATGGGCCCTATGGGTGGCAAACAAGGAAATGTTCCAGATGCCAAAGGTGCTGCCCTTGTTTATGACCGAGAGGAAGTTAACCCATCTCCAAGGGAACAGAGTCAATGGAAAGTTTCTTGCGTTTGCCAGAAAGTGATAGTTTCATATGTTGTGGATGAAAGTTTGTGTTTTGAGAGCTGTCATGGTGGAGGCATGTCCTTGGAACAGAAGACAAACAGAGACAGAAGATTTGAGAAAAGAGTGAAAATGAACACAAGTGACAAGATTAGAAAGGAGGATGCCTCTAATGTCAAATTCTTATCCAATCCCCAAGTCACCTTCCCCTGGCAAGAATTAGGCCCTTAAAACTGGAAGTCACAACCACCTCTCCCCTTCCCCCAAACAGAGGGAAGTAGGTAGACAGAATATTGTCATGAGTATACATTTAGAAGAACAATCTCCTCTATACAGATTACCTGAAAAGCAGAGTATTATAACTTAATGCTTCAGGTTACACTTTTACTAGAAATGATATTTAATAATTAATAAGTCAGAGTACCCAAGTTTAAAGCCTGGTTCTGCTACTTTCAAGTTGTGAATTCTTAGACAAATTACTTAAAGTTTCTGTGCCTCAGTATTCTGCTCTGTAAAAAGACCACATAATAGCACCTAACACATAAGATTTTTTTTTTTTTTTTTTTTATTGAGATGGAGTCTCACTCTGTCAGCCAGGCTAGAGCGCAGTGGCACGATCTCGGCTCACTGCAACCTCCGCCTCCCAGGTTTAAGTGATTCTTCTGCCTCAGCCTCCTAAGTAGCTGGGACTACAGGCATGCGCCACCACACCCAGCTAATTTTTGTATTTTTAGTAGAGATGGTTTTCACCGTATTGGCCAGCCTGATCTCGAACTTCTGACCTTGTGATCCACCTGCGTCGGCCTCCCAAAGTGCTGCCATTACAGGCGTGAGCCACCACACCTAGCCTCAGGAATTTTTATAATTAAGAGAAAAACCATATCTGAGGAAATTATGTTGTGACTTAGCTATTATTGTTGCATGCTATCTGGGACAGAACCCTAATGATAGGTGTACACAGTATCTTGGTGTCTGTGCATGCGTGTGTGTGTGTGTGTGTGTGTGTGTGCGCGTGTGTCTGCAAAGGGGAATTTCAGGTGATTTGTAACTTTTTCTTTTTAACAGTGTGTCATGACAGCCAGAGGCAGGTGATTCCAGTATTTTAAAGCAAACATATAGATGAATATTATCTCTCCAGTTAAGCCAATGGAAGAAGTTGGGCTTAAAGTTGAGTAACTAAAGTAGAGTAACTAGGTTGCTATGTATGTCTCGGTGGCCAGGACATGCTCTGTAATCAATGAGTTGTTTTGTGAGTTGGGTAACCTGGTCAGAGGAATGAAAAAAACAGATCAAGATTCAGAAGGCAATGGCCTTCACCTCCTCCTGATCATTGACACCCCGACCCTGTGAAAGACACTTGACCGTTTTGTGCTTCAAGCTCCTCCTGTAAAAGTAGAGACGTGGACAAGAGTCCATTTTTAAAGTGTGAAGGAGGTTTAAATCCTTTCCTCATCATGACTGAGTGATACTGCCAAGATCTTTCAACATTAAGTGCCTATCAAGCCATCTCCTTTCAGGAAGTCTAGGTTCCTGGACCTAAAACCAGTAATAAACTTATCTTACTTCTAACCTGGAAGACACATTTTTAAATTAATATGATTATGCTGTATCAGCTCTGTGACGTGCCACACAGGGATGTGTGGGTCTTTGTGTTTGGCTGCAGGAGGCACTGCTGTTGATCCTATTGTACCTTACTCAATTAGAAGCTTCTTGGAGCATTTGAATGAGGGGCTAGCAGGGGGTGTGGGGGCATGGGGTGGGAGGGGAGGGTGAGTAGTGATCTATCATGGCGGTATCTCTGAGAAAATGGGCAATGTCAGCTTACAACTGGAATATCAAAAGAACTAAGCCCCAGAGTCAATCATATAACTCACTTTGCAGCATGCAACTCAGCTTTTGAGGGGTGGTACCTCTGCTGCTGTCTAGAAATTCTGCATCAAGGTGACTGAAAAGAAAAACAGTTACCTACCAATGAAATGTTGTCCCCTACGGCCTTCCATTAACTTGTTCTGTTTAGTACTGACATACAAAACCAGGAAGCGCCTTAATGAACTTGCTGAGCCTTTTGTACTATGACATTGGTCTGTTTGAGCCCAGCGTCTTGAGAAACAGACACCATTCTGGGCAAGGCGGATGCTTGAGGTTGATGTGGGCCTGGACTGGAGTTGTCTTCTTTCCTTTGGAAGTTCCTCTGTGTGCTTCCTTGGGAGCAGCACAGAACCCCTGCGGCCCTCCCTAGTGCTAACCCCTCCAGCCTGGACACTCTGCACAGCCCTCCTCATACCTGACGCCTTATTCTGATTAGCTTAAGATACAGAGACCTGGAAATATCCAAACCCATCCAGCAGCCTGTCATGATTCAGATTGTCAGGGGATTGAAGGACAGACAGGGAGGCCTGTTTTCTAATCCTCAGGGTTTTATATAAAGATGTTTCTGGTTTTATGATTCCAGAGGGTTCAACCACCTCTCTTCCTTTTCCTAGAGCTAAAAGTCTGTTTCGTTCTCAAGTAGTTAGGATTTCCTACCTTTTTGGTATATGCACATTCTATTATTAAAACAGTTCCAAGGTGATCCCCTGAGAAGTTTAGACTATTATTTGCTAATGGGGTTGGCAATGTCCTAGTAATGCAGGCAGTGTATGCCTTGGACTAAAGAGTAGGGAGCTGGAAAGTCAAACAAGTGTTATCAGAATAGCTACACATAAGGTTCACGTCTTTGAGAGGATAGTGTCAGCTGGAGGAGAAGGGATGGCGTCCCCTGCCCTCGCTGGATCTCTGCGAGTGGCTTCATGAAGACTGAACAGGACTTGAGCCTGTAGGAGATGGAAGATTGATTTCAGGTTTCTTATGTACCATTCTACAGTGTGTGACTCATGCTGATCTCAGAAAACGAAAAAAAAAAAAAAAGCTAAGTAAATGCAGCAAAACTCAATAATTAGTGAATTTCAATAATGGACATGGGTTTATTTTACCATGTTTCTGTGATGCTTGAATATTTTCTTAATAAAAAATCAAATTCAATATCGAATTGACGGATTCATTATGGAATACCTGTGAGGAGGTTTTAAAAGAACAAGCAGGAAGTTTGCGTTTGTTTACTTCCCGTGGCCAGCATGTTTTGTGGCTGACTTGGGTTTCTCCTGGTGAGCCAGACTCCAGGATCACACATTTCCAGCCATGTGCCCAAGGCCTGGTCTAAAACTCTTCTTTTTATTCTCTTTAGTAAAACATATGGCTATTCCAAACAGTATTTATTGTGTTACACACAAAAAAACTTATCAACTACTGCTGGTATTTCAATCGAGTGTTTCTTGACAGTTCTCTCGTAAAGTGATTAACCAGCTGTCTTTTTACTTTTAAGAATATGCTTTGCTTCTCCACTCTTTTTTTCCTATTCACATCCTTAATATCCATTAGGAAAAGCAAGGTATATTCACCACGCAGTCTCAAATGTGTTAGATAAATTCCTGACCCTTAAGAATTTTGTCTTTAAAATAAAGGCAAAGCACATAAAATAATGTCTCAGTTTCAAAGGTCATTATACTTGAGTTCTATATGAGTCAAAATATAGGTTAAGATGCTGTAATCAGGCCTCTCCCAAAACAGTGGCTTAATCAAGGTAGAAACGTATTTCTCTTCAAATAGTGGTGTAGCACTAGTGGAGCAACCCTGACAGCCACAGCTTTAACTCTAGCTCCAAAGTGGCTGCTTCAGCACTTACCATCACACCTATGACCCAAACAACAGGGAGGAGTAAGGGAACATGACAGGCTCACTTTCATTCCTTCTTAGACTTGGCCTTAAAGTGTATACATCCCTTCTGCCGTCATCCCATGGCCCACCTAACTGCAAAGGTGGCTGGGAAATGCAGTCTCTAGTATGGAAAACAGGGACAGATATTGGTGAAAGCTAGAATTGTCTGCCTCAACCAGCTAGTGACAGATCAGAACTCAAATTCAACTGTTTTGACTCTGCATGTGGTGCTATTTAAAACAGGAAACAGCAAGTTAAAAAATGATTTGTTCATAAAGACAAAGGAGCACAATTGCTGCTCCACGTGTCTTCAGGAGGTCCTGCAGGTAAAAGTTTTGAACCAATCCTGTGAAGTAACTGGCCTTTGCAACTCACAGACAGAAGTGACTCTTCAGTCACACTTTTTGGTTGGCTTTATCTTTCATGGAAGGGTAGGAGGTTTTCCAGCTTTCTACATGGAAGATCCTGTTCTTCTTCACTTTGAGATTGCAGAGATAGCTACATGAACATAGATCCCCATAGTCATAAACGCAGTCAAAGAAATTTTGATTCAAAAATACATTATACAAGGTCATAGCCAGAATATATGTTCCAACATGCCATCAATTCTCTAGTAATCATATGCTACTTAAAAAAAAAATCAATACCATGAGGTTGGCTGCAGTATAACACACAAGGAAGAGAACCTTTTGTGGAATGTATTTTCCATTAGATTTTTGTCCAGTGCTCTAAATTCCAGAAGTGATCAGCTTCCTACATGCTTTATTCATTCTGCTGACTCCTCTCTTCCTCCTTTCTTCCAGTCACATCTTTTGAATATGAAAAAGCTATATTCAAAGCTTAATGTATTCTTCCTGAAAAACCTTTAAGGCCATCTCAATAAGCACAACCATTTCTTATTTAATAAACAATCGCTGTCTCATTAAATGTAAATTAGTTCTTTATCCTTAGCTGTATTTGTTGAATCTATTACTTACTGTGTTTACCAATTTTGTTTCCTTTGGCTCCAAAGCTTTCTGTAAACTACTCATAAATATGAATTTGGAAGGAAGGCCCTTTCTTTGTGTGTAAGCACCTGCACAAGCCACTTTGAACAGCCCTCTTCTTCAAGACAGCTCTGTCTTTCCCCTGCCCCCAGGCTGACCATCCCGGCTACCTACACATAGGGCAGCAAGATTCCGGGTGGCGTGCAAGGCCACCCTGGACCTTCGTCTCTCAGAAAAGCCAGTGTCCACCTTCCTAGTTCTGTGTTGCAGAAGTCAGAAGTGGCTGCAGGTGCAATCTGAAGGGAACAAGCGCAGTCAGGCTTTTACCGAGGAGAAATGAGTTATTTCGGTGGCAGCAGCATTTGGTGCTTCCATTCACTGGGCCCCAACGTGTCCAAGTTTCCTGGCTTAGAAGGGCACAGTGTAAGGCCCATCTGTTCCAGCAGGCTTTCCCTGATTAGATAGGATGCTTGGCAAACAGAATCCCAGATAATGGATATTTGAATATTTTTGTAATTTCCAGGCTTGTGCCTAACAGCTTAGCAGTTGGCCCTATGTTTAAAGAAAATGGGTAATAATCATGACTAATGTGGCAATTTCCATTCAAAAATTTCCAATGGTGCTTAATTAAATCTTCCAATAACATTTGGAAACAAAAGTTCCCCCATCCATTCTATCCACGAAGAAGAAAGAGTGAAAGGATAGTGGGTGGACTCTTGAGACACTCACTGTGGCCAAACCCAACCAAGGCACAAAAACTGTGGCCATTCACTTAGTTACAGATCCCAGAAGATCCCCTACAACCCAGCCCTTTAAATGGAACTGGTCTATTTTCATTCCTTCAGTCCCCGCTGGGGGACAGGCAGGAGGTGGAGTGAGAGAACAATTTGTCAGTATCCCAGATACTCTGTTATTCCTACCGCACACAGACACAACTACTGCATTGCCCCACAGTTTCCCTTCCTGGCCCGAGAAAGCCTCATTCCTTCTGCCTTCATCATCACCCTTCTTCTTCACCTCCTTTTGTTTCCTTTGCCTCATCTGTGAAATCAGGCAAACAGGACTCACCCTTTACCCTCTAGGGATGTTGGAAGATTGATAACATGTCAAGAAAAAGACTGGATTTATTTGAATTTCACAATGTCCTATTTAAAGAGAGAAGAGGCAACTGAATAAAGAAATTTGGAAGCCACTCTCTGTCATTTTATTTTTAAGTCATTTTTCTCTCTGTTATTACTATTTTTTATTTTTTAGGATTTTTTTGGTCTGGTTCTACTGCAATTCAAAGTGTTTTGTAAGGGTCCCAACTGGTGCTGGGAAGCAGGCCACGCGCTGAGGCAGGGCAGAGAGAAGGAGGATGCAGAGAGTCAGGCCTGGGGACCGACAGCCCTGTCACGCTGACTTATGATGGATGAGGGAAAAGTCTATTTCTCATCCGCAGTGGGGGAGGTGAAGTGTAAAGAAAGATGCTTCCGGAGTCTCTGGGCGATTCATCTTGCAGCAGATAAACTCTAGAAGCTACAGAGTTGTGAGGGAGAGAGGAAGAATTGAAGAATCAAATTCATTATGTGAAGTATAATCTCATGAGGAAATATCAAAATATGTCAGCAGCACCCAAGACGGGAAGGTGGGGAGAGGGTGGGGAATTCGCTGATGGTATTTGTCAGTTGCTAAGCCAGGCGTGGAGGGGAGAGTTCCTGGGTTCCGCTGCTCTCCTGCAAACAGCCTTCCCCACCAAATTCCCAAGGAGGCCCGGCAGAGCCCGGGGCGTGTCATGATGGATGAAGCCAGGAGACACAGCCAGCACACAGGAGACCTTTTTGAAGGCGCTCTTCCCCTGTCTAAAATTCACTTTCACTACTTTTCCTTCGTGTTTCTTAAATTTAGACTCTGCAGAAAGCTAACATAGAGGTTAGATATGCATAAGTAATCCCATTAACAGTGGTACAGGGTGCTTTCTTTCTGGAACATTTTGTAATTAGGTCTTTCCTAACCACTTCCAGTATGTTTCCAAATTTTAGTAGAGCTGTACCTGGTGACAAACAGCCCGAACCTTGCAAATGAAAATAATTTGGGGACCCATTTCCTGCCCCTTTAACCGTGCTTAGTAGACTGGAATTCTCTGAGTCCTGCATATGCATGAGGTCTGCAGACCTGGGCCCTCCAAGGCCCCAGGGGGAGAAGATGCAGAAAGCTTCTCTGACTCTGGGCAAGGGGCAGGCTCTGTCATTTCCATCTCTGTCCCGCTTCTCATTCCCAGAGTGACCGTGGGCAAATCACTTTCACCTCCTTGAGACTCAGTTTCCACATCTGGAAAGCTGAGATAATAGCTACCTGCCTCCTGGGGGAACCTGCAAGGCTTAATTAATTAATGTTTGGCAAAGCTTCCTAGACCTTTGCTTGAAAGAATCCATGCAAGTGCAAATTATTATTATTATATCACTGGAGCCTTAGCTCCAATTTTGCTTCTGAGGCTAATGATTATTTCTTTTCCGAAGGAAAATATTAATTTTAACTCCAAGTAATTTATCTGGTAGTGGAAAAAAAAATTACCATTTGTCAAGGACAGCACTCTCTAAATGGAAGTTCTAGCAGCCCTTCTCTGGGGAAGATTGCAAGAAAAATCTTCCTGTTTTACCATCACGCCTGGGCATCTTCTCTACAAGGCTCCTCCCCACTCCCCTTTCTTCACTTTCTTCCCACCAGGTGGTGGGTGTTAGCCTGGGCGGGCCAGGGCCAGGGCCAGGGCCAGACCTCAGCTGAACTTGCTTTCTATTTCTCCTGTGACAGATCCAGACGCTTTTTTTGTTTTTTGTTTTTTTGTTTTTTTGTTTTTGGTTCAGCACAGAAACCAAATACCACATATTTTTAAGAAACAAGACTTAATACCCTTGGATTGATTCAAATAACTAGGCACCCTCTCTATTAAAAGTTTCAAACCAATTTACTGTGTCAAATGAACCCCCTTCCCCAAGGCAATGGCCTGTGCTTTTTATGGTGATAAAAATAGTGCAAGGCATTGGTGCTCGTTTTCTCCTTTTTGGTTTTCTGTCCATGAGGCTTAATGAATGGCCTGGCTCTCTATGCTAGGTTCACAATGGCCTCTAGAGCAAACCATCTCTACTGTTCCTTCGCTGTTTTTAAAACAGCCTGCAAGTGCTTATGTGGCTGCATTGCCAAAGGGAGACCTGACTCTGCTCCCTGGACTTTGCTCTGGTCCTGCAACCTGAGGCCACCAAGAAAGTAAAATTAGTCTTTGCTTCACTAGGAACACTGTAATTGCTTATCAGCTTCAGCTGCAGAAGCAGACATTTTGTGCAAGGCTTTCTCCGCCAGTGGTTTATGCCCCTTGATTCCTGCATGTTCTTTTGGAATTAGTCAGTATCTACTCCATTTTACTAAGGGAGGAACTGACTAACCAAGAGGTCCTTTTCACTCCCTCTTTCTTTCATCCTGGTGCAGATAGTCCCTATGCCACTCTATTTATTTATGCCACCTTATTTATGTGTGTATTTTTTAACAAAGGGAAATTATTTCCCATAATTCTGGAGGCTGGAAGTCTGAGATCAGAGTGCCAGCATGGTCTGGTTTCGGTGAGGACTCTCTTCCTGGCTTGCAGACAGCCACCTTCCCACTGTGTGCTCACATAGTGGAGGGATAGGGTGGGTGGGGGAGGGAGAGAGAGAGAGCAAGCTCTTTAGTGACTCTTCTTTTCCAATTTCTTTTTATTTTTCCAGCTTTTTGGAGGTATTGTTGATATACAAAAATGGCACATAATTATTGTAGACCACATGGTGAGTTTGGACATATGTGTATACTCATGTTATCATCACTACCATCAAGGTAACAAATATATCCATCACCTTCAAGAGTTTCTTCATGTTCATTCATTTTACTTCTTTTATTTTAAATTTTAATTTTTTATGGCAAGAGCACATACCATGAGATCTAGCCCCTTAGCAATTGTGACTTTAATATTCATTTTCCTCTTTGAGCCTTCTTCAGACATTGCTCCCTTCAAGAATATTCTCACAACACACATGCTCAGACACGTGCTCACGTGCACGCACACACACACACACCTTTCTTCTGTAAGTGAAGCCCTTCGCTTCCTCTAGGTCTGCCCATGTGTGCACTGCCCAGGCTGCAAAGCCATTTCCCTTGCTGTGTTTCTAGTACCTGTCACCTACACCACCATGCGGTATGGCCCAGGACCACATACTCCTTTGGTCCTCACATCTCAGATGCTCGCAGTACCCCCCGGCATGAGAAGGACAGCACTTCTGAGGGTGCTGCAGACACCCTGGCGCTGCATGTTGATGGTCTGCTCACCCCAACACTGTCCCCTGTGAACACGGGGAGCAGCCCCCTTCCTGCAGCTGACCCCTCACCCCCTTTCCAGGGACCTCCTGCCTCTCTGTCCACCTCCAGCCTCAACCAAACACCAGTAGCTTCCTGAACACTTTGTTTCTCATTCTCTGTGCCCTTATCCATGCTTGTCTCTCTGCTTGGCATGGCATGAACTCTTCTTTCTGCCCAGAAAAATCCAACCAATATTGTTGGCCCAGGTGGAGCGTCTCCTCGTGAGGTTTCCAGGTCTCCTCCTGCCTCCCTGCTGCCTCCCAGGCGGTGAGAGCGGGGTTGGTTCTGTTCTCGCGTCGTCACCACACCTTGTACACAGCTCGGTTGTTGGCATTCTCCATGCTGGGCTGAACATCTTTGTTGTCGTGGCTCCTTCCCCTTCCAGCCGCAGGGCATTGTGAGAGCAGTGTCTGGACTTTATATGGTACTCGATAAATATTGGATGCATAACCGAGTGAGCAAGTAAGTGCCTTTATGTTTTCCATTTTTAGAGCAAAAATTAATCATACATTTGAGTCATTCTGCAGTTGTGCTAGAAAGATGTCTGAGAAATCCGTAAAGGGCCCTGAGATCCTGTGGGGACTCTGCCCCGTGACTTCTGGCCACCCTGGATCCGGTGCACCTCACTGGAGTCATCTAGAGCCCCCGTGTCCTCAGCACAACCATGTAATTCAGTTGCCTATCTTTTGCCTAGCATTCTCAAGGGAGAATCGTGGTCCTTGTGCGGACCCATCTGCATAGTCAGGAAGTTCTATTTCTGTCCGACCTGAAGTCCTATCAGCCCCACACTAGAAAACGCTGGGTTTTAGAAGAGGATGAGAAACCTGTGTGCACCTCAAGCCTGAAGTGGTTAGGAATGAAACTGTGATGTCGACATGAGATGATATTATTAGAAACCTGTTAAATGGACTCCTAGCGTGTGCTCTTAACGTCTCTCCCTTCAAGAAAACTGCCCCACACCAGGTCTCATTTTGTGCAGTCAATATAATCTTCATAAGACCTATCGCAGCACTTATGGTGCTAGAAGAAATTAAACATTTAGGGGACTCCTCCAGCGCCACACTGATTGAGCTCAAATGATGCTGCTAAATTGACAGATGCATTTGTCTGTTCTTGCTAGCCAGTAAGTCTCCCTTGCAGAATGTACAAATTCCTTTACAAGGAGATAAAAACAAATCAGGTGCTTTCTCCAGGAGGGAGTCTCCCCGTGCCTGCCACTGGTGCATGTGTGTGTGTCTCGATGTGTGTGTGTGTGTGCGCACGTGTGCTAGATGCAAGGGGCATGCAGAAGGAGAGCCAAACTGCTGCTCAACTCATCATCCACGCAGTGTGAGTCTCGAGCCTTCCAACTGACCCTCTTTTCCCCGCCATTCTGTTAATTGAGCTAACTGTGCCAACTCCTGAAATGTAAGGACAGTCTTGTCAGCAGGGGAAGGCACCTTGCACCTCTTAGCCAAATGCGGCACAACTTTAAACCGATTAATAAAACTCTTAAAAGGATAATATTGTTGGGCAAAGTGCTAAGGTTTCCTGCTTTTGCTTGGGTTGTATTTTTATTAAGCTGTAAGCCTTGTTCTGAAAAAGAGAGAGGGGGAAGAGGGAGTGAGAAAGAGACAGAGACTTTTATAGCCTGCAGCCTCTTGTTTGCAGATTATTTTCCAAAGATGCTCAGTAGAATATCAATTGCCTGTGATTAGAAGTCCTGCCAGGTACTACCTTGAACAGAAGAGGCTTTAGAAGTGAAAGCAGCTCCTCAGAGAAGCCACACATTTTAGTCTTGGAAAAATCTCTCAGCTGAAATTTGACCCTCAAGGTGGTCAGAGCTAGGATGTGGGGGTGGAGCTTAGGGGGCGGGGTATAAGCTGGGGAGATGGGCAGGTTTGGAAGCTCCCACTATTTTACCTAAGGAGCATGTCATTTCCTCATCACCAGAGAGACCCTACGGGGGACTGGGGAAGAGAAGGGCTGGGAGATGCTTGGTGGGAAACCTAAAAAAAAACCTAGAGGCCGGGCACAGTGGCTCACGCATGTAATCCCAGCACTTAGGGAGGTCAAGGTGGATCACTCAAGGTCAGAAGTTTGCGACCAGCCTGGCCAACATGGCGAAACCCCTTCTCTACTAAAAATACAAAAATTAGCCGGGCGTGGTGGCACACGCCTATGATCCCGGCTACTTGGGAGGCTGAGGCAGGAGAATCGCTTGAACCTGGGAGACAGAGGTTGGCAGAGAAACAAGATTGCACCACTGCACTCCAGCCTGGGCAATAGAGCGGGACTCTGTCTGAAAAAAAAAAAACTCAAAAGTGTAGAGTCTGGCCAGAGATACCTGGGAAAGTTCTGACCTGGAAAGCCTAAAAGACGTCTCCTATTGGAAGCATTGCTGCACAAGGCCCGTCCTATTAACTCTTCCAGTTCATGAGGAATACAGTTTACCACAAACATTAAAAAGTCTTCTTTCCATTTTAATAAATAGTGATAATTTCTAAATGGGAGTATGAGCCTGCATCCGCTCAGTCATCTAAATGTTAAAGTCATGCGTGTTTCTTCCCCAAATTATTTCACAAAGATGCTACTTGAATCCATTCACTTGCCCATCAAAATGAGAAGATGGCACCAGCAAAGGCGGAACAGATGGGAGAGATGGAACATCACCTGGGTTCCCAGGGACCCAAATTCTTACAGACATTTGTAGTGACAGAGATGCAATCATAGCACATGGTATGTGCCCAGTAATTACTTGCTGAATAAATAAATTCATAAACAGTAATGATGGCATCATTATTATTACTACTAAAGCATAGCAAACACTACTGAAACAGGATCGTCAGCTGAGAGCACAGTCCTACGTGTTTTATGTATAGTAAGTCACAGAATCCTCTCAACAGCCGAAGGAGGAAAATTCTCTCTGTTTCAGTGGTAAGGAAAGTAAGTTCAATTTGCCTAAATTAGTATTAATTATTCATAAATGAACTATCCTCCAATCATAAACAGTAAACAAAAAAGACGTGGCAAAAGTGGTTGGCATCTCTAGAGTATCGACCACATACCGGGCTCAGTCCTGGACTATACCTCAGTAAATCTTCACAGTCCTCTTGTGAGACAGTGAATATTAGATCCATTCTACAGAGGAAGAAACTCACTGGCCTGTTAACCTTCACTTGATATGGTATCGTCATTTCACAGGTGAGGAAGCTAAGGCTTAGAGAAGCTAAGCCTTTTGCCCCAAATCACATGGCAAATACCAGAAGTTAGATTCTAGCCCAGAAAAGAAGAGTGAGAAATTCTCCTAGTCTCATATGACCTCACAGCAACTGTCCGTCTAGAGACCTTTGCGTAGTTTTGATTGGTCAGATGTGAAAAGAGGGTGGTCTTCCCCCAATGCAGGCTGCACCCACACTTCTCATGGGAGTCTTTCAACACCACCACTGACACAATCCAACATCACCACTGACACAATCCAACATGGCGGGAGGAGATTTCTTCTGCACATACTGGCCCTAGAATCCACAGCCTAGGTCCACTCACCTCTCTGATGGTTCCTCATTCCACCACGGCCGGTTGAGTATGGAGCACTAGCATGCATTCAAAGTCAGCCTTGCTAATTAGAATATGAGGGGGCCTTAGTAATGTTGGGGAGGATTACAAATATATCAGTTCACATTACTGAGCTTGGCCCAGCTGTATACTTAATAGCTCCCAGATGCTCTCTGTTTTTCAACAGCTTTATAGAGATACAATTCCGTAACGTATCATTCACCTGTTTGAAGTATCCACACACTTGGCTTTTAGTATATCCATAGAATTTTGCATCCATTACTGCAATCAACTTTAGAACGCTTTCATTATCCCAAAAAGAAACCTGAATTCCTTAGGCATCTACTCCCGAATGCTACCATTGCTCCAGTCCTAGGCAACCCCTAATCTGCTTTCTTTTTATTGTTGTTTTTGTTTTCTTGTTTTTTTGTTTTTTTTTGTTTTGTTTTTTTTTGAGACAGAGTTTCACTCTTGTCGCCCAGGCTGGAGTGCAATGGCACGATCTTGGCTCACTGCAACCTCTGACTCCCGGGTTCAAGTGATTCTCCTGCCTCAGCCTCTTGCATAGCTGAGATTACCGGTGCCCACCACTATGCCTGGCTAATTTTTGTATGTTTTAGTAGAGACGGGGTTTAACCATGTTGGCCAGGCTGGTCTTGAACTCCTGACCTCAGGTGTTCCACTCGCCTTGGCCTCCGAAAGTGCTGGGTTTACAGGCGTAAGCCACCACGCCTGGCCCCTAATCTGCTTTCTGTCTTTATAAATTTACCTATCCTGGACATTTCATATGTCTTTTAATGACATTTTTTATTCCTACTTATGCACTCAGGTTTTTCTCTATCTTTTCTTTTTTTCTTCTGTTTTTTTTTTTTTTTTTTTTGATACAGGGTTTCACTCTGTGGCCCAGGCTGGACTACAGTAGGGTGATCACAGCTAACCATATTCTCAAACTCCTGGGCTCAAGCAATCTTCCCTCCTCAGCCACCTGAGAGCTGGGACTACAGGTGCCCACCACTACGCCTGGCTAACTTTTAAAAAGTTTTTTTGTAGACACAGGTCTTGCTACATTGCCCAAGCTGGTCTCAAACTCTTGGCCTCAAGTAATTCTCCCACCACAACTTCCCAAAGCTCTGGGATAATAGGCATAAGACACCATGTCTGGCCTCTATCTCACTCTTCTAGGCCTGAGAAAGACCTGGGCCTTCTTAACTCCAGCTGCATGCCCACACTTTCCAGCCTCAGAAATGTCACTTTAGAATGGGCTGAGGTTCTGTTCTGGCCTGTGGTCCCCACTCAGGGAAGCTCCTAGGAGCTTGTCTTTTTCTTTTAATTCCTGCATTCTTCCCAGATATCATTTATTCTGTCTATATCAATCTTCCTTTTCCTCTGATCTTCGCTCTTAAGACTTGTAAGTCTGTGCTCCCATAACTGAAAACTGCAGAGAATCACTCGAAACTTACCGAAAAGGCAGATTCTTGGACCCCAGCTTCAGAGGCCTTCATTCAGTTCATGGGAATCAGCATTATTTGTAAGGCCCCCAGGAAATTCTGAAGTGGGCGGTCCTTTGATTTCACTTTGTAAAGCTCTAACTGTCCTCTAGTAATACTCCTCGGCCACGTTCCAGGAACATTCTCCATTCCTTGGTTCTGGCTCTGGTCTAGAATTGGTTCACAAATGCTAAAATTTTCTAAAACCTAGAAGCGATAAACGAACCTTGAAAGAGATGCCTTTAGAACAAATTAAAAGGAGTGACTTAGTAGATCATAAATTTGTAGAGTGTTTACCCATAGGAAACAGTGCAGGCTATAATAATAATTTAAAAACAAGGCCAGGCGCGGTGGCTCACGCCTGTAATCCCAGCACTTTGGGAGTCTGATGTGGGTGGATCACGAAGTCAAGAGATCGAGATCATCCTGGCCAATATGGTGAAGCCCCGTCTCTAATAAAAATACAAATAATAGCCAGGCGTGGTGGCGCGTGCCAGTAGTCCCAGCTATGCAGGAGTCTGAGGCAGGAGAATCGCTTGAACCCAGGAGGCAGGAGTTGCAATGAGCCAAGATGGCGCCACTGCACTCCAGCCTGGCAACAGAGGGAGACTCCGTCTCAAAAATAAATAAATAAATAAAAAATAATAAAAATTATTCAGTAAACAGAATTGCCTATTACATGGCTAGGCACTGCAGACTCAGAAATGAACAAGAATCATGCACCCCTGGCTCTCCAGAGGGAACAGAGTGGCAGAGAAGACAGCCATGGAAGAGCTGATTAAGGCAGCATAGCAGTGCAGAGCAGTAGTTAAGAGCAATGGCTTTCCAACCAGATGTGCTGAATCCCAGTTCTGCTGTGCGGCCTCAGGCAAGTCACTTAGCTGCTCTGTGCCTCAAATTATTGATTTGAAATGGGGATAATAGTGGTTCCTCATGGGGTTGCTGTGAGAAGTGCTTCAGACAATGAGGTGCTCAGGAAGTATTAACTATTAGGTAACTAATTAACCATGTTTTTAATAAATGCTGGAGTTGGGGAGGGGAAGTGCAGTTAGTAACTTGGCAGGAGCTGCTCACTTGGTCTGAAAGACTCTGATGAAGTCACATTGCAGTGGCTCCAAGCACCATACTTGATGATTTACATATATTAACACGAATCCCCCAAATCCTGTGGAGTAGGTACTATGCTTGTGTTAATTTACCCAGGAGAAAACTGGGCTTTCCAGAAAGTTTGAGCATCTTGCCCAAGGTCATAGAACTGGAAATGGCGCCAGCTCCCAGGCAAGCTCTTAGCATGACAGGCCAGCAAAGGTGCAATTCTGAGAGGAAAGCTCCATTATTAGTTATTGGGGGAAACCAAAACATTTAAAAATAACTGTGCCCTCTCACAGGCTGCCTCTTGGCACCACAGTCAAAGGAGAATGCTGGGCTGGAAAAACGCTGTGTTTAGGGAGACAATTCTTCTGTCCTTCTGTTTATGTTCTTTGTTAAAGAGCACAGTGTAAAGAGACAAAAGAGATTTCGGATTTCCTTTTCTGAAACAGATCCCACAGCACAGAAGGCTGCAGTCTGAATCCTGTACTATTTAATTAAGGCAATACAGGACTTGTCCTTTCAGAACTAGGTCACAAATGTGCCTCAGCTCAGAGACTCCTTTTTGGTAATATGGGCTTTGGGAGGAAGAGGGCACATTTGAAAAGAAGTGAAATCTGTCTTCCAAGATACCAGCTTTCTGTCTTGGGCAGGGCACAGTGGGCTAGGCAAACAATTGAAAAGAACAACAATAGCAATCTGAGACCCTGGGTGGGCCAATTTAAAAGAAATTTGACCAATACCCAGACATTTCATAAACTCCCATTGAAATGCACAAAAACACGCGCATCAGGTCAAACCCACGGTGCTTGGCTGGTGGGTCAGTGTGCAGCCGGGTGCCCTCTGGCATACAGAGAAGGATATAGGCACACACAGGGCAGCCTTTCTCTTTCAGAAAGGATACCGCTGGCCCCAGTGCTTCCTAGGGAGGCCACAGGGTCGGACCATCAGAGGTGTCCTGATGTACAAGGGGAGCCTGGCTAAAAGGTACAGTGATCTGTGACAAGATTCCCATCCCAGAACCCAGGATCCCTCTGATACACAGAACAATTGAAGATATTTGCCTCCTAAGGACACTCTTAGGCATTATTCTTCTCCAGAATTAAAAGAACCAAAACAGGACCATCCGTGACTCCTGTCCCAATCTTCCCATCCAGGCTGGATGTTACCATTTTCCCCACCCCCGCTTCCTTCCCTTTGTCTTCCTTTACCTGGCCATGCCTTTTTGATCTTTGGTGTGACAAATTCCAGCTGCCACTGATGTTCATGTAGAGCATGTTTCTCTTTCCCTTGGATGACTGTGCGCGCAATGAAAGACTTTGCAGAGACGGCTCCCTGAATAGAAATGCACGCCAGACAAACAACAGGAGCAGCTCAGACATCCCCACAGAGGCTCTGGGAGCTGAAAAAGCCCGCATCGCCCTAGAAAAGAGGCCATTAAGGTGTGGCGCGATTCGCACTTTCAGGCAGAAGCTTTTTAAGCTGCTGTAGAGCCCAATCAAAAGGAGATGAAAACTTCAGTTTCTCCAGATATGCAACTCTTCTGCTGATGAAGGAGAATGCTCTTGGGTGCAGGTGGAGTGAGAACGGGTTCCTGGCACACACTCAGCAACCTGGTGAGGAGAGCTCGGACCGTGTCACTGTCACCTCTTGTCTGTTTGCTCTCCATTTCCCCTGGAGCCTCCAGAGCCAGCATAAAGGGCTAGAGAGGAGGCTCAGGACCACGTAAAGATGTCAGTGGAGCTGAGCAGGAGAACACCACTGACTCTTCACTCCCTCCTCTTGACATGGCCCTGGAGAATCCGTAAACAAGAAGCAGTAGCAGCCAAAGCCCAGGAGCATGTGCTGGAGAGGGTTTGGGAGCTCCCGGTAAACTTTGACCTGTGCCTGGAGCCCATGTCCTCTTCTATCATTCCTAGAAGGAAAATTAGACCCAGAAGCCTGGCTTTGGAACAGGGAAGACTGGGGTTTACATTTTGGCTCTGCTTATTTGTCATTGTGTCCCTAAGCCACAGTTTGCTCATTTGCAAGATGTCTGTTTTTCAATACTGTAGAAAGGAACAGATGAAAAGTCTTGCATAAAGTGCCTCACAGTAGAAAACCAACATAAACTAGCCCGTGTGATATTTTCAAATGGCAAGAAAACGAAGGCAGGGACTCCCAACCAGCAGGGGACAATTCAGTTCGACTGAAAGTAACTTCAGTTTTCTCCCATTGTTGGGTAGAAACAGAATTTCTACTCTCTCTCAAAGTCTTACCAGGTAGGTGACCACCTCTCCCAGGCACGTCCCGCTCCTCCAAGGCCCCGTCTTCCAAAACAGTTCCTTCTCCTGTGATTGCCAGGGAGAAGCTGGAAGAAAAAGAAATAGAGACTATTTTTGTTAACAAGTGCCTTCTATCCAGCTGACATTTCTCTGCTCCCAAATCTCTCCTGAATTAGAGTCGTGCCCCGTACTGTCTCTCCACAGAAAGGTTGGGCGCTTTCTCTTAAAGAGTGAGAACTTGAAGGCAGGCTACTCAGTCATCTCTCAAATACTGGTGACCAAATGTGCCTGTCCCCACGTGGATTTCTTCTAGGGGGCTGGAGCACTGTCCACCTGCGGGCACTGGAATCTCCAGGAGTTTCTTTTGCTCACCAGACACAGCCCCGTCACATGAGCCACAGCAGCCTCATGCTAGCTTCGGGGATAAAGGCCTGCAGGCTCTTTTCCTTATTTTTAAAGCAAATTGCTCTGTTCCCTCTCGTGGCTTCAGCACGTGGGTGTTGGGGAGGAATTTGGCTGTGCGGGTGTGGGAGCTAGACGCCCAGTGTGGTGTCTGGGGAGGGTTGATGCACAGCAGCTCTAACGTGCTTAGAGACTCAAGGCTGGCTCGGCCTTTGGAAATCCAGATAATCTTTAAATGCCAACTTTATGCTTCGTAGTTACAGTGAACCATTCAGGAGTGGCTGCAATTTAGGAAATGATATCACTGCACTCCCCAGTCCAGTTAGTGACCCATTAGCTAAAAGCTGCCCTGAGTGTCCACAAGCCCCCATTCTCAAAGCCCCTTCAGGTGCCCCACTCCCTTTAATTCTTTCAACATCTAGGAAAAAGACGTCGTTCACACTCTATTTTACAGAGGCATAAATTGAGACCCAGATGGTGGTGATGTGACTTGTCCCAGGTTATGCAGTGTGTGAGGGGCTTTCAGAGTACCAGGCGTAAGGTATCCCCACTGGGCTACACTGACCCACCCAAGAAATGCAAACTAGAGTGTGTGAGTGTGCATGTGTGTGTGTGTGCATGAGAGTGTGTGTGCGCATGAGTGTGTGTGCATGTGTGTGTGTGCATGAGAGTGTGTGTGCATGAGTGTGTGTGTGCATGAGTGTGTGTGTGTGTGCATGAGTGTGTATGTGTGTGCATGAGTGTGTGTGTCTTTACATTCACTTGGGGATGGCTGGGATCCTGTCCAGTGATCTACAGTCAGTGCCAGTCCCAGAGTTCCCTGGGTGAAGAAGAAAGAGAAGTTAGGAGAACAGTGGAAGGAAGCGGTGTGGCCTACACTTAGTAAAGGAAGCAATATGATTCCTCCTGGGAAGTGGGTTGTCTCCCCAGGCTTGGAATGGAAAGCAGCCTCCAAGTCCCTCGGCATCGAGGGGGGCTGCTCCCTCCCCACTCCCCACTGTTACCTCTGGGAGGACCTACGCCTGGCGCTGAGGGGGCCTTTGGGGCTATTTGATAGCGGCAATCCTCCTGATTAGCTCCTCTCCAAAAAGCCCCTACTTGGCTGTGGCCTGAGCTCTCTCAGGCTTGGAAGAGGCTTTAGACAGCAAGCACTTCAGTCTACGTTTAGTGCAATAATCTCCTATTCAGCAGGAATTCTCAAAATTTTTCTCAGAAAACCAGTCCGTTTGGATGACTCTTTGATAAAATGGGGATAAAGGCTCCATAATTCACCAGTTTAGGAAATTGCTGGATACCTACCCTCCTCTGAAAGAGTCACAGTGAACTTCGGCATACAAAGGCTCTGAGAAGTCCTGCAACAAGCAAACCAGTTTAACATTGTTAAATTATGGTAAGACTAATAGGCTTTTATATAGACACACTTTAATCATCTTCAGCGACAGGAAGCCCCCATCACATTAAACCTTTCTTCCCAAAGTACACTTACAGTATATGTCTTTGGGCCTATATATTTTAATTTCTCTTCTGCTTGAAATGTTCCTGGAGTACAAGAACTATATCCCCCATTATTTATATGACAGTGCACAACATATAGAGATGTTCAGTATTGCTCTTTCCAATAGGACATCTAAGGAAACTGAAATAATAGGAAGTGGCACAGTCTAACTGCAGAGCATAGTTAATGAAATTGGGGTGTTTTCTTGTTAGATCACTATAACTCTTAGAGTTGAGATGACCTAATGGGAAGCTACCTTTCTGCAATTCCCAGCCTGATCTTTCTACTTTCACTCTATTTCCTTCTACTGTTTAGCTGAATATCTTCAAGAAAGTAGTGTAATGGTAGCGAAGGGAGTGGAAATAATAAAAATAATGGCTTATCCTTCCCCAGTTCAGAAAGACTTCGAAGTTCAGATGATTTTTCGTAGACCAACCCTTGGATGGCATTTACCTCTAACGAACTGACATACTCTCCCTGGCTCCTGGAAGCTCCTGCTCTCTCCAGGCTCACTGGGTGCTCTGTGGATTCCAGATGAATTATCTCAAGTGGCAAATATACCTTAAAAAGAGGAGAAGTGCAATGCATCTTCTAATACCAGGGTTAAAATTTCATTTCATTCCTTGTCTGATGCTATTCAGGACTGTTATCTTCCTTTGTGCTCAATAGGCAATAGAAATACATATGTCGGCAGAAAGCCAGGCTCAGACACGGTATCTAGAGAAGGTGGGCTGGAAAAAGGGAGTCAGTATGATTTGTGCTCCCTTCCTTCCTCTGCTCCTACCAATTAGAGAAGGGAGGGACCCAGCCCCCAGACCATAAATAACAGCTCGCCCCTGAAGGAATATGGCTTTGTTCACACTGGCTGCATATTCTATAGGTTTGCATCCTTTTCAACTCTTCTCCAGCACAGTTGAACAAATACGAGAGGAAACAGCACGATGTGGATATTTGAGGTCTCTTCTTTCAAGGATTTGTCCAGCTAAATGCACGGAAGATAAAGCTCTTCCTAGCACCCTCTTTCCTCCTATTCTGGTTCCCCATTCCTTACTTCTTAGGGTCACAGCCCTGACCTGCCTTCACCCATCATCTTACACATTTGCTCGATTCTCCACCCCCAAGATTATCAGAGCTTACCTGTCTTTCTGCTTCTTCCTTTCAATGTTCTCTCAACTAGACACACTGGAGAGGCTCTAGTTCACACCAAACCTTCAATGACTGGCAAGGACTGCCTCTATGTAAACATAAGAAAATGCCTAATTCAAAAGAAAAATATAATCTCTAATGGTAGATTCCCATAGGAGAGCTCATGAGAATAGTTTCCAAGACCCTTCCAAGAATGGCCAGAGGGCATCTGCCTGCATCATATTTGATAATAAGATGATCCCTGACATAAATAATAACATAATTGTTAATGGCAAAGTCTCTGGAGTCTGACTACCTGGATTGAATCTTAGCTCCGTCAATTTCTTACTGTGTGATCCTGGAGAACTTCCTAATTTTTTTCCACAAAATGCGGTGCAATAATATCACCAATGATATGGGTATCGCAAGATTAAATGAGTTAATCTTTGCAAATGTTTAGCACTGTGCCTAGCCCATTGTAAACACTCAAAAATATTACCTCTCAATACATGGACACTAAGATGAGGTCATGTGGTATACAGGCACATTTCAAGGACTTTGGGGTCAATAAAACTTGAGTTTGAATTTTGGCTCTTCTGATTACTGGCTGTGTGATGGCAACCAATTTATTTAACTTCCTTTTAGCATCAGTTTCCTCACTAGTAAACAGGAATAATTGCATTTCGCTCATTAGCATTGTTGTGAAGGTTGAAGAAATCATGTGTTTGGACATACCTTGTAGCTAGGAGGCATCAATAAATATTTGGGGATGGGGAAACATCCTCTGAGCAGATAGCTTGAAAAAAATGACAAGGATTCTTTGGGGCATTTAGATGTGTGCATTTCAATAATGGACTTGCTAGTCGCTCTGTCCTGAGGCTATCTATCAACTCTTATAGCACTTCTGTGAGGCACAGAGCAAATGTGGATAATGGTGTCTCGATTTTATTAACAAAGTGAGTGTCCCAAGAACCAGTCAATATAGCACAATCAAATACAACTCCAGACAGGCAGGTTGCTTCCTTCCTCTAAAGCAGTAGTTTTCAAATTGTATTTTGCATTTCACTTTTTCAAGAAGGATCTAAAATAGGGCATTATTATAATATATAAAATAGTAACATTTCTTGGAATGAAAGTGGCTAGGGTTGTGCCTGCTCTGTTTCTCCTTCATACCCCGCGGTGCTGTCTGCAGTACCTCTAAGAAAATCTAAGGCTCCTCAGGATGCAGCTTCAAAACCAATGCTCTAAAGCCATGGAATTTTTTTCAGACTCTTACAATGTGCAGTATGGATTAATAGTGATTTCCTACTGTCTTAGATTTATTAAGATTAAGTCACGTCAGACAAACCTCATTTCCTACTTTGACAGTATTCTCCAGGGAAATGTAGTGAATTGGTATTTCAGGAAGGCATTTTACAAAGCCTTTTGTAATAGCTTTATTGGAATGACGAAGAAGTTTACACTGAATACCAGTAAAATTAAGTGTATTAGTGAGTAGATGAACAACTGTAGCTAACAGGTGCTGAACAACTAACTGATCAATGTCAAGCGGCAGGCTGTCAGGACACATAGGACACTGGCTGTGTCCTGTATCATTAAACATCTCCATCAGCAAGTTGGATGAAGACATAGAGATGACACTTACCAAATGTGTGCATGACATGACATTGGGAGGAAAAGCAAATTTATCAGGTGATCGAATCCAAAAAGATCTTGTCAGGCTGACGGAATGGGCCATATCTAAGATAATGGAATTTCACGGGGAAAAAAACGCAATATTTTATAATTAGGTCCCCCAAGCAAATTATTCAAATATAGGTTTATGTCATATCTTATGTCAGATTCAGGTATAATCTACCTAACGGCAGGAAGTAGAGGCTCTTTGAAAGAGTCTTTCAGGTAGATTTGAGCAGTAGATAATGGGATAGAAAAAAAAGGCCAGTGCATTTAGGGACAAGGTGGATACTGCAGGGGAGAGCTGCAGGGAAGTGGGGTGGGTCAGAGTGGGTAAGTATTCCAGTGAGAACAGAGACAGGGGAGCTACATACATAAAATAACTCTTTCATTCATTCTTTCTGAATGTATTCATCATGAGGCCAGAGAGTATGGCTTTTAAGGGCATAGGCTCTAGACTCAAACTACATGAAATTCAAAATTGGCTTTGTTACTTCCCAGCTGTGTACCCTTGTGCAAGTTACTTCTCTGTGTCTCAATATCTGCATCTATGGACTATATTTGTAACTATCCCCCTCACAGGGTGATGGTGAGGATCCAGTTCCATTGGGCTTATGTAGTATTTATTATTTTGACAGTTTTTCACTAAGTACACAGCCTGATTGAGGAGGAGGAATGACATACATTACTTCTTGTGAAGAAAGGCTGATAAGGTTCAAGCAGAGTATCCCATGCGGGAGATTCACAAGGCCTGGAAGCTTAGCAAGATAGTCACAGGAAAAAGACAGAAAGCCAGGAATCAGAACTGCATAACATGGAGGAAACTGGACTTGGGGACTAAAACAGAATTTAAGCAATCAAAAGAAATGCAAGTTCTGAGTCCAGCTAACAATTGATGGGGAGCCTGAGGTGTTGGGCTGCTGTTCTTTAAATCTCCTGTGTTTGAGATCTGGATTGATTACAGAGGCAAAATCAGGGTGGAGACTGTTATAGGGTCACATGGACCCTGCTCTGAGGAGCAATGGGGGACAGAGGCTGGAAACTAGGAAAGGCCTCACAGATTGGAGAAGCAGAGCTTATCATAGCAGGGCAGCAAAAGAAGACAGAAAACAAAACAAAGCAAAACAAAACCAAAAATACAAACTATCTGTTTTGCTGGTTGTAAGTTTCCCACAAGTTACAAGAGTGAGGTTCCCTCTCCCTTTTATAGTATATAAAACAAAATATTCAAGAGTGCTGCATTACTATAAACCAGTCAGGCAGTCCCCTAGAGTACTGTCTAATCATTGCATCCCATTTTTAAAAGGTTTGAGAGGCCCCAGGTCGGCTTGGAGGATAATATTACAGGAGCCCATAATATGTGAGCAAACAAAATAGAGCTTGTAATGTCCTTGTGGGGGAACCAAGGCCATGTCCATACATGGGAAGAAGACCTCTTAAAATATTTGCAAGGCTGTCTTCTGAAGGAAGAGTGGTTGATCCTTGCTCATTATGCTGCCAAGAACCAGAAAATGGAAGCTCCAGGAAGGGAACAATGCAATGGCAGAGATGCAGGGCTTCACCTGGGGAAGGGCATACCTCCGACGGCTGGGAAAATGTGCTCAGGAGTATTCCAGCATTGCTTGAATGGGCTAGACGGAAGTGTTGAAAACCTTTCCCCCAACATGGCATTCTATATTTCTATAAAAACTACTATGAGACAGTTGAGTGAGCCCCATGATTTTGGCATGCATCAATGCCATCTTTAGAATGGCTGCCCTGAGCAACATTTTTCTCTGCCATCTTCGCAGTCATTCCTGGGAAGCAAGCTGTAGTTCTCTGCCGAGCCAGGAGGTGGAGATGGCCTATAATATACCCAGAGAGCCTGCAGGGAGGGCTGCGTGATGAGGTTGAGCGGTGGGCTATCTGTGTGGATTGGCAGCCATAAAGGAATCTGAGAGCTCATCGGCCACCATCTGTCTTCATTTTGCTAACCCCCTCTATTGGATGCCACAAGCAGCTCACTTCCTATATTTATAAACATCCCCAATCAGTCATTTCTCTGCCCGCTGTCACATATTTGTGGCATTAATGCTGGCTGCTTTATCACAGATTGGACTTCATTTCAGGCATAACTCTCATATACTGTGGTTCTGAGATCTTTATAGCCACATTACGGTATATGGCTGAGTTGTGATTACACATCAGTACTGTGAGGCCACAGACAGCGATTTGGCTCTCTCCCACCCACCTGCCACACCTGCTCTCTGAGGGAGCTATAGATCATGCTAGTGACGCAGGAAAATGGGATCTGTGAGGGAGAAAGAGAGAGAACAAAGGTTAAGGCACACACTCTCCAGGATTTAGGGTAGGCCAGGGCTATTCCATAGGCCTGAGAACCCACAGAACTGTCTCCTATTGGCAAAGTGACCTGACAGATGGAGAGTTAATGGGAGGGGTTGGGAGTTGAGAAGGAGTAGTCTATAATTGAACTGACCTTTCTGGTTGCCCCTGATCTCAAAGCCGACGGTGGGCGGTAGACTTTCTTTTCTGATGTCTGAAATCAGGAATGTAAGTTAGCATTTCTTCGTACTCCCTTGCATCATGCTTGTCCCATTCATAAGATTGCTCTCCTTGTAGAGATGAAAAAAGAATCTTTTTTTGTCCCACTGTGTTTGGGTTCTTGTAGCTGTCATGCACGGATCCCAGGAACCACAGTCACAGGGGAAGTCGCAAAAGTTCTCTCTCATGGAAGTCACAGTGGCCACCAAAAGGTCAAAAGTAAGAGCTATGCTTGGTCAATAGACAACAAAAGAGCTTGGAGGCAGGAAGCAATAAATTTTAGGGAATTATGAGGCCCTGGGTTATTGCTAAAAGGGTGTGGGGTATGGGGTTTGCCACACTCATCTTCAGAGAGAGTATTTTTTTTTTATTCTGGAATAAAACAAATTTTTCAAGTCTTCTTGGCCATGGCTTCTCCTTACAACTCAGAGAGACAGAAGAGCTCTTTTCCCCTTGGTGGGCGGAGTCCACTGCTGTTGCGGGTTGCTGGCAGTCTTCCTGGCTCCTGACTGTCCTCTCACCTCTATTTTCCTCTTGCTCTCCAAATGTATAGATACTGTCCTTTTCCTCGGTCCCCAGGGAGGCATGGACCACAAGATATTACTGAAGATTGAACGGTAGCAGAGGAGAGTTGCTTCAAGGAGAGGGAGGAAGTCTAATAGAGTCAGATGACAAAATTACAACAAATTTAGTTGAAAGCTCCATTTGGATTTTACTTTCGATTTTAGGACCTGTAAAATAAAATGAGTGTTCCTATGAGCTGAGGGTGTTGGCTTTACAGGCAAAAAAGGGCTGAGGAAAGTAGAAACAGAGAACAAAAAGCAAATTGGCCTTTTTTAAGGGGTACTTTATAGAGTTCAGACAAGGGGACTTCCTCGTTATTCTGACTCGGGCTGACCAGAATTGCCTGCTTTTTGGAAAACTGGTCCATTTCAAAGTTCGGTTTGATTACTGAACACTTAACACAAGTGACTCCATTCTGGTTTTGGTCTGTTCTGCCTGGGCCCAGGGCAGGAGACTGATCCCCTAAAATGGCCTCCCATGCACTTTGTTTAATAAGAGATTTCCCACTTCACTTCTGAAGCCCAGCACTTGCAGCCTTTCCCTGACATCCACACTCTGCTGGTGCCCTGATTCTTCCAATTCCAGGGCCCCACACTGCCCCTCACTCTCCCCGCTCCTCTCAAAGGAAACAAACTAGCTTTCCTAATCATTCTAATTTCCCAGACAGGGTGCCCTGCCCACAAAGGAAACAGGCTTTGCCATGACTATGCAGAGCTTTTTCATCCTGACGATCTCAAAATCCCCTTCTAGAGGGGCTCTGAGACTTCACTCTGCAGATCAAGAAGCCCACCAGTCCTCACCCACACAACTCCCACCTTCCCTGCCCCTGGGAGTCAGCTTTACCCAGACGAGTTCTGCTCCCAGCCTCTAGAATGCAGAACGGGCTGCTGCTTTCGAAGCTACACTTCGGTGGAGTTTCCTATACTAGTGAAATCTGTTTTAAATGAACATCAAGAATAGCTTTGAAAGGGAAAATATGGACTCGAATCTACGCCGACTGGCACCAAGCGGCATGTGAGAAACGTGGGGAAAAAAAGTCCAGCTCTTCCTGCTCGTCAGCTGGGCCCTCCCCCTTCCGGAAAGCTAACTGTATGTAAATGAATCCCTTCATCTTTTTTTAGACTCATAGCAGTTGCTGTGCTTCTAAATTTAAGTAATATATGCTAAAGTTAACTTAGTAGTTAAACTATGCTTGGGAGTTAAACTGCCTGCATTTTAAATCCAGGACTTACCACTTATTAGTTTTTATTTTTGTTTTGCTTTGTTAATTTGTTTTAACTCTGGAGGAGTCTCCATGTTCTCATCTGAAAAAAAAATATTATTTACTCCTGCGTCGGTAAGAGGAGAAATCAATGGATGCCTTCAAAACACTTAGGACAATTTGTGGTGAATAGTTAACACTCAATACTTAACAAAGTTAATACTCAATAATTGTCAATGTCACATTCCCCACGTCCATTACTTTCCTGTTAGACAAACAACCCCCACGCCCCCTTCTCCCACACACACACAAAAAAAACCCGGCCCCTTCTGAGATTGACTGGTGTTTGGGGTAATGCCATCTCAGCAGAGCTGGCACTGTGAGTCCCATGGTGTCCCGCTCTGTCTGCCATCCCTCTGCATTCAGGCTGTGGCTTCATGGCCTGTACTTTCTTTTAACTGAGGTTTTCAGGAAATCAAATAGAAGGGATTTCTGTAGGACGATGGCTCCGAATGCTGCTTGGATCTTCTAGATGTTCCTCTTTTCACACATGGGTAGTGTCTCCCTGGCTCTCTTTGATGATCCAAATGCGTCACTAACCTATTTCCACAGTGCTGGGGACGCTGTACCGGGAAGCTGCCTCTGAGTCCTCAGTACCAACAGAGCAGATTATGTTCCATGCTCTTCCAATTGGATTCAGGTGCCTAAGCTGAATACCAGCCTGCTGGCCCTAGAGAGTAGAGAAGACAGCCTCTCTGCACCTTGAATTTTTCACTCATTTCAGAGAAATTCGTAGCCTCATAGCAGTACCTTCCCCATCCACCTCCCCAATATACTGCACACATTTCATTATCTAGCTTTTTAGCTCTTGTGGCAAATAGATATTAAAATATTAAATCTAAGATATCTTCTTCATAAAATATTAAGAGAAAATGTCTCTGTTAACAATGTTTTAACATGAAATAATAAACAAACTGCTGTAATTGGGTATTTTTCTTCTGAAGGTCATATGCCTCCATAAAAATCACCCTGGCAAGTGTGCAATTCAGAAGAGTAATCACGCCTTACCTTCAGACACTGTGCTTTTTTGTGTTCAAAGAGCATTCTTTAAACATCAATTAGTTATTCCACCAAATATCCTAGGAGGTGTGGATTAATATCTGCTAAACACAGATGGTGACTCAGAGGGAGAGGGAGGCTGAATCCTGCCTCACATCACACAACAATTTGGAGGCAGGACTTTTTAGTTTAATCCTTGGGAATGGACTAGCAATAAATCACAAACTGGGGCTAAGGAACCAAGGAGTATTTATTCTAAATTTCTTATGGATTTCTTCTGTTCTTGGATTTGTATGAAACCCATAGATGCACCCCTGAGAAGTGCCTTCATGGATATGAGTCCACTATCAATGGACCCCTTAAATCAGAGAGTCACTGTCCCAAGGGTCTGCACCTAGGCACTGTTAGAATGAAGCTCTCTCCTCCTGCCTAACAAGATGGGGACTACTTGCTTTTGAGTCCATTTTAGCTACAAGTGATGTTTTATGAACAGTAGAAAGAAGAGACATGCTGGCATCTTCCTGGGATCCTAATACACTAGGACTACTACAGGCAGAAAGCTCAGAGGTTAACTGGCTGACAACCCTCTTTGCTGACACCCACGATGAGTGAGTGTCTCTCGGTCCCTGCCCTGTGCTTTTGCTAAGGACTTACGATGTTCCCATCGCATAAAACCACTTGCAACCATTCCCAATAATTGCAGCGTGAAAAGTGAGCTGATCAGCATCTGACTTTTATGGCCGGCTACTAACCCAGCCAGCATTTTCTAATAATACTTTGCCTTTATATCCCAGGATCGCAGAGCAATTTACGAAGATTAATTAGAAGCGCCTCAGAACTCTCCTTCTTGGTGGAGGCAGGGGCGGAGGCCACGAGAGGGGAGTTAAATGAGCCTCCCTGGAGTGTGGGAAGTGAGAATTTTAAGTGAGGGCTCCTCTGGTTCAAGCCAGAACTATATCTGAGAATAAAACACTGGGTCCCATTAGCAGTCAACAGAGAAACAATCTGTCATCTGATATTCCAAAAGGATTCAATTGGGAGGAAGTAACTAGCCTGTATTTGTTTATTTTTTATTTGAAAAATGACGTAAATACCCAAATTTGTTACTACCCCTGGGATTTCGGCAAGATGCCCAAGATATCTGCAATTTTGTGAGATTACAGCTTGTGTCACCCTGGACGGAGCCATTTCACTCCTTGCCCTTCAGTGCCCGCAGCCTGTAGTCTCTGGTTCCCCAAGAGGCTGAGGGCGAGCTGGGATCCATGTGACCCTTTGATGTCTGATGGGACGGAGGCTGGCCCTCTCCGGGCCTCCCCCTCTCAGTGCTGCATTGGGCCTGGTGCTGCCAGGATCCGCTTGGCAAAGAATAGGGAACGATGGTGGAGAAAGGACTCTATCAGGCCATTGAAGAAGCGCAGCTGCTGAGAGGCCAAGGGGGGTGCAGTGGGGGGGAAACTGCAGTGACGTTCTGTTTTGTTCTTGCAACCAAGGCACAAATTAAGGCAAAATTAGAGACTTTCTTTGGGCTATTGGACGGATGGGAGGAGGAGGAAGACGGGGAAGCAGAGCTTTTAAGGACAGCAATTTGAGAACATCTGAGACAAATCTGTGGCTGATTCTTTTTTTGTGTGAATTAGTTAGTGACTTTCTTTTTGGATTCCGGAGGGGTTTTTCCCCCCTTCCTTTCCCTTTTTGCACCATGCACATGTAAATGTGATTGAGAATTCTTTCGTCAGATCTGCTGCCTTGGCAGCCTTCCTGCCAGCTGGCCTGGCTGGGGGAACCCACGCTGGCGGCTGATTGCGATTGACAAGTCCGGGCTTGGTGGGAGGAAGTTCGCCATGGGAGATACTCCTCAGGCCCTCCTTTGGGGCTTAGTTCCTGCAGGAAAGGAGGGTAGAAGGGACCCCCCAGCAGGACTGAACTCCTGTCTGCCCGCAGAGGGCGCCCAAGCCAACACCACCATGTTGTGTGACCATATAGCAAGCACAGTTGTGATTGCAGCCGGTGGCTCCTCTCGCTGGGGCACCATCTGATGCAGAATCACTGATGCCCAGAGTCAAGTAGATTTTGAAAGGTCATGGAATTTACATTCCATCTCTATCTCATTTCATGCCTCTATGTAGGGCATTTCATCAAAACACCGAGATAGAAGTAAGTGTAAAAATCTTGCCTGCCCCAAATGGTTGTAGTATGTGGTTTGTCCTATTTTTTGCTTCTCTGTTTCAGCTCATTTTCTCTTTGTGTCCCTTCCTTTTTCCCCCTGTGGCTCCAGGCCATGTTGATTTGCTAGTGTTTTTCCTTACCATCTTTCCTTTCTTCTCCCTGCCCACGCAGATTCTCACCAATTTGCTAGAACCTCACTCAAGGCTTCCATGCCCATAAGTTCTCACTGCTCACTAAATGGGATTGTGTTTACAACTGTTGAGCACAGAAACTTACCTGTCGTAACTGGTCTCTAAAAGGCCAGTGAAATTACACACTCTCATAGGTAATCTCATGTGTGTGTATGAGTGTGTTAGTCTTTTAAAACAATATTTTAGTTTTTCCTTTTTTTTTTTTTTTGAGATAGGGTCTCTGTGTCACCCAGGCTAGAGTGCAATGGTGCAATCACAGTTCATTGAAGCCTCAACCTCCCAGGCTCAAGCAATCCTCCTATCTCAGCCTCCCAAGTAGCTGGGACCACAGGCATGTAGAGACAAAGTCTTACTATGTAGCCTCATGTAATCCTCTCCTCCTTTAGTATGGGCTGTGCTTATTCTATTATTCTTACAAATAGAATACAGCTGTAGTGATGGGATGCCACTTCCACAATTAAGTTACAAAAAGCCCATGGATTTCCTCTTGGGCAAGTTCTCTCACTCCCTCTTGGATTACTCACCTCAGGGAGCCAGCTGCCATGTTGTGAGGAAGCCCTGTGCAGAGACCCCTAACCTGCTAATGGTCATATGAGTGAGCTTGAGGCAGATCTGCTCCTCCTCCTAGGCAAGACTTTAGATGAGACCACAGCTCTGGCCCACGGATTGACTGTAATCTTAGGAGGAACCCTGAGCCAGAGGTACCCAGCAAAGCTCTTTCCAGATTTTTGACCCCAGAAACTGTGAGATAATAACAGTTTGTTGTTTTAAGCTGCTTTGTTTGTTACACAGCAACAGATAATTAATACAATGGGTTTTCTATAAGATTCTTTTCTCCTCTTAAGGTGCTTTAAAGAAAAAGACGGTTTTCAAAAAGAAAATAGACAATAAGCTTCAGCATGAAGAGACTGCTTTTTAAGTGTTTTCAACTCTTTGGAAAGAACAATCTGTATCACTTGTCTCACACTAACCATTTCTGAACCTAGAGCAACTTCAGCTATTGAAAGGTATCAGGCAATCTACTACATCAAATTAATTGTAGTTAACTTAAAAAATAAGTGATGCTCAATTGGGAGACTATGGAGCAAGCAGAGTACTCAGAAAAGAGAAGGACACTAACCAGTGCTAACTGCACCCAGTTATTACTCCACATGACTTGCATTGTATTATCTCATTTTATTTACCCATTCATGCTCTGGAGTAAGTTCTGCTATTATCTCCATTTTACAGATAAGGTAGCTAAGGCACAGAAAGTTTCATTACATTTCCCAATGTTGTATAGCTTTGATAGGCTGAGGTGGGCAGATCACGAGGTCAGGAGATCGAGACCATCCTGGCTAACATGGTGAAACCCCATCTCTACTGAAAATACAAAAAATTAGCCAGGCGTGGTGGCGGGTGCCTATAGTCCCAGCTACTCAGGAGGCTGAGGCAGGAGAATGGCGTGAACCCAGGAGGTGGAGCTTGCAGTGAGTGGAGATCACTCCACTGCACTCTAGCCTGGGTGACAGAGTGAGACTCCGTCAAAAAAAAGAAAAAAAAAAAGGCCTTACTTCAAAGTCCATACTCTTGACCACAAATTATTCTGCCTTGCCATTTCAGACAAATTCAAATTATTAAATATAATCCCACCTTAGAACTCACAAATATTGGTTAATTGAAAAATTGCTGAATAATATAGATGTAGAATGAAATTGATACTATATTATATATTTTTTAATTTTATCCTATATAGGTAAAGCTTATTTCACCAGTCATAACACACACCTGTGTGAGTGGAATTGTATCTTAAATGCTGCACTGCACCCAGTCCAGGACTCTATTCTTTCATGACTGTGCATCAGAAACAATTGGAGGAAGTAAGTAAGACAGGGGCCAGCACAGAGAGAATTACAGTAGTTGACAGCATGAAAGAAGAGGTGGTCAGAGATCAAAACAAGTTCAGGGCTGGTGGAATACAAAGTGAGGGAGAGAAAAACCAAATCATCATCTTTAGGATGAGGCTGATGAGGAAGAGTGACCCATAGCTGAGCATCAAGTAAGCCAAGGTCACAGAAAGACAACTAGTAATAAAGCACGCGTGGAATGCTTGATATGTGCCAGGCACTGTTCTAAATGATTGTCATGTATTGTCTCCTTTAATTTTACATCACCATATGAGGTGGTTACTAAAAGCATCCCCATTTCACAGATGAAAAAACTGAGGCACAGAGAGATTATTGTTAACTCCCAGCCACAATTAGCAAATAAAAGGGTTAAGACACAATGAGAGATCTGCTGCAAGCTCACTCAAATGACTGTGGGCAGGTTTTGGTCCCTTGCCAAGCAGGCGTCTGCACAGGGCTTCCTCACAACATGGCAGCTGGCCACCCCTAGGGAGCAACCCAAGAGACAGTGAGAGCTTGCCCCAGAGCAAAGCCACAGGCTTTCTATAACTTAATTTTGAAAGTGACATCACATTATTTCCAAGATGGCCTGAAACAAAAATCCTTTCTCTTGACCACTACTGTAAATTTTCTTGGCAATATAGTTTAAGTCAGTACTAGTGTGCCATAGTTATGAAGCAAATTTGAATTAAGGAATGGGGATATTTATCTTTTGCTATGTTTTATAGATGCTGGGTCTGGATAGGGCAAGGACACAAAAACCAGTGATAGCCAGAGGGATTTGCCATCTTGGTAACTTGATTCTACCTAAAACCAAAACAATCAAAAGAAAAGGTCTGGAATAATTATTTGGTCCTGCTATAATTTTACTGAACATCAAATTTTTAACACTTGTAATCAACCTACTATGGCGAATGGCATCAGGCTAGTTGAGTATAGAAAACTACGTCAGACAAGGTCTCTATCTGCTCATGAAGACATTACATGTAAATATTAACTCTGGGCAATGTGTACTTATTGTTAAATGGGGTAAAGACATTAACTGCCGGATGATTTTGAGAGAACTCGCTGTGCGCTGGTGTGCTGAGATTTGGGTTTTGAACAAGAGAGAAAGAAAGAGAAATGGAGTTAACAGGTGTGGCTCATGCAATGTGAAAGTGGAGGGTTTATATGGGAGAGTAGTGGGGCCTCAAGCTGCAGAGGACTCGTGCCTGAGCACGCTAGGGGAGAGGTTGGTTTTCGTCCTGTAGGTTGTGGGTGGACACTAAGGTTTGTGAGAAGACAGGTGGCATGATAAATTAGCATTTAAGTCAGATTAACACAGCAGTTATACAGGAAACCATGCCGTTGTTAACCTGGAAAAATTGTGTGTGTGTGTGTGTGTGTGTGTGTGTGTAGGCTCTGGTTGCAGTGGGAAGGCACGAGGCTAGAAGTCAGAAGACCCAGTTTCTTGTAAATATCTTACCATTAATAATACACATGAATTTAAGCAGGGCTTTCTTCTCTTCCCTGGGACACACATTCTTCATTATAAAGTGATGGGATTGGAGACTCTCCTGAAGTCCTCGCAGCACTAGCATTCTGGATTTTTCACACTGCCATCCGCCTCAATTAGTGCTGTAATTAAAAGCTGACTACATGTCCATTCTCCATCCAGAAACTGCAGTCCAGGGCTTCTCACATGAGCTTCTGCAGAGCCAAAACAACCCCGTCCTCTTCTTTCTTACACATGATGATGAAACCAAAGTGTTTTCCTCCTCTCTGGCTTATTTAACCCCAAATCATTATTTGTTCTTTTGTATCTTACGCCTTTCATGTCCTAGGTTTGAAGGTGGTGTGTACATGGCAGAGAGGCACCATCCCACCCCTTCCTCATTACCTTTGCTGAAAAATGTTCACGCATCCACACATACACATGTGCACACACACACGTGACACCACGTCACTGCCTGGCCTCACTGCTGAGGAGACGAAAGCAGAGTTTCCAGGGCACTTATTGTGCCTCACCTGGTGTCCCTTAGCTGGAGATGTGAGGCTTATATCAGGTAATACAGAGTGGCAGGCTTGATCCCCATGTAAGTAGTACATTTCAGAAAGTAGCAAAGAATATTTCTTCTGCGCTAAAACCCAACAAAGAAGCAAGGGATACGCTCTTCCCCAGCCACATGCCAGGATCCTCCTAAATGCAGTTACTCACTAAGGAACTGGAATGTTCTCACTCCAATGCTGGAGAAATGACTCCCAGGATAATCTGTGAATGTAATTTGTCTTTCAGTCTATTTTGGTCAATCTCTCCCCTGCACCCAGCCCTTGACCTTGATGCTACTGGGAGGCTCATTCTCATGGAGAGGGGGAGAACCTCTGCCCCCTCCCCAGTCAAAAGTCATCTGTGTCCTTTCTGATTTTAGAATCAAGACTGTCTGACAGCAGTGATGACCCCGGGGGCTTGTGTCATAATTCAATTTCCATGGTGGGGGAGCAGGTGGGAGCAGAGATACCTGAAGCACCAGAAGTGGGTTTGCCCAAGAGCTGAGTGTTCATTAGACTGAAAACAGCAAACAGGTTGATAACAGAGGAGAAGAACCAAGCGACAGGCTGGAAGGCCAAAGTAACAGCCTCGGAGTTTAAGAACAGGGGCAGAAAACAGTGCAAAGCGGATCCCAGAGATAGGGCCAGAGGAAGTGCTCTGGACTGGTCTCTGGTGTCCAAGCAAAGTGCTGAGCCAGGTGTCTCCTGCATGGCAAGAGGACAATTGGATGGCTTCTTAATATCCCAATATCAGGCCACTGGCAGCATTTACAAGTTATTATAACAATAACATTCCTTCTGTGAATGCTTGCTCATGGCCAGACACTGTGTAAAGGCTTTAGAACACTATCAGAACTCATCTGCGTGGCAATTGATGTGAAGGCTCTTTTTCCCCATCTTGTAGGTGAGAAAACGGGCTTCCTAAGAGAACTTATGAGACTTGTCCAAGCTGTACTGTATAAATGGTAGATGTAGGGTTTAACCCAGGCCTGGCCCCAAATCCAATGCTCTTAATTACTGAACTTAATTACTGAACACAACTCCAAAGGGATAGCATGCGAGTGGATACCCAGTCATCATTTGGGCAGTGCTCAGTGGCCCTGAAGTGAGGTGGGCTGGAGGCAGGACTGCACTCCCAGGAGAAGGGCTCCAGGTAATCTGAGGTGACAGGAGCAGCAAGCAGGCTGGATGAGCCAAATGAAATCCTTGGGCGTAGTTTCAGTGCATCCATTCCGGGAGAGTCAGCAGCACTGATTCAGCCAGCGCTTCAACTTCTTAGGGAAATTTCTTGCCAGCTCAGCTGTTAAGACTCAAATTCCTCACCTCCTCCCAGCCCCCACTGCAGGGTTCTCTGCTCGCTGCTCTCATCTTCCCCATGTCACTCACTCATCGCAGAACCAGAAGGCTCAGCCAGCACTGAAAGGTCCCTGGGGAAAGGGGGGCCCTCCTGGGGGGCCCAGATCTGTAACAAATGACTTCCCGCAGAGACAAGCTGTGCTGTGCTCAGAGGCCCTGCTGGGGAGGGACGAAGCCTCCCGTGGGCCTGCTTGGTCTATCTGCTGCTGACAGTCCATGGAGCTGAGCTGGGGGAGATGGAAGGGGGGCACACCCTGCCTGCCCCCTGGGTTTAGGACCCAGCCTGCTGAGATTCGTCCCATCTGACCACCCTGCACGGAGATGCATGGATTCCCTGCCTAACAAGACTATCTACTAGTGAGCTGAGCCGGGTAGTTCCCAGCTCAAATGAGGCAAGGCTTGAGATTTGCTCCCCGAAAGGGTCACAGATAAAGAAAACCCCAACTCTGTTGCCTTCAGCATATCTTTCACCAGGTAGATAGGTTCTGTCAGTCACATGGAGGAAGCTTGAGAGTGTGGATGGCTCAGCGCTGCTCATCACAGCCACTGGGAAAATACCCAGAGCGCTAATGTGCCCAGTAGCAGACACCAGCATGAATGGGAAGGGGGCATTTCATTCACAGCTGAAATGTATTTCCCTGTGTCTAACCTGAATTCCTCCTGCTGCAAGGTAAACCTCCCTTCCCTTCTGAGTTTATTAGAGAAACAGTTCTTGTGTTATGCCCTGGGTAAGAACTACTCAGTTGTTGGAAGCCCATCCCACAGCCTCACCTGCTGGAAATCAGTCACCTCTTCTTTTCCTCCCCTTATACAAATAGAACACTTTTGCCCCTGGTTGGATAATGATGTTCCTCATAACAGGTTAAGTCAATGGTTAAGTCAGTGATGAGGGGTAGGAAACTATTTTTATTGGGCATCCACTATGCCCTCACCCCACTTAATCCTATTTAACTTAGTATTTGTCAAAGGATCAGAGGAACAGCTCTGACTATGGGAGGCAGAATTACTGGGGCTCTGCTAAAAAAATGTGATAGAGCATGCTGGGCCTTCAGGCCTAGACTGGAGTCCTCACACCGCTACTAACTGAGAAGCTTTCAGCATGTCCCTTCACCTCTCTGAGACTCAATGTCCTCATCTGCAAAATGGCTTTGAGCAGCAGCTATATCCTTTTAACCTGAGATCCACCAGGTCTAGCCCAGGGCCTGGAAATCACCAACGCTCAGTAATGACTTGTTTAGTAAACAGGGCAGTGCTTGAATGATTCTGGTACAGATCATTCAAATAACATATTTAAAATGCATTACAAAGCTTGGCATATAATAGGTCTTTCCAAAAAAAAAAAGCTAGTTTCTTTTGTCCTGCAGTAGTGATGAAAGCCAAGCAACCGGGACCTGAAATTTCCTCTCTCCTATTCACCTCCCCAACACAAATACACACCCCCAAACACACACACACACACACCATAGTTCAAAGTTGATCTTTCGGGGCTGTTTCATCCTCCTTCCCCACTACTGCTTGCTCCCTCACTCTACCTGGTCTCCTTGCCAGCCCTGGCCTGCCACATTCCCCATGCTGCAGCCCCCAGGTCCCCTCTCCCTGGCCCCTGCCTCCCCACAATGCTGGGCTCAGAGCAGATGTGCAGCAGCCTGCCATCATCTCTGATGCTGCCCATCCCTGCCAATCTCCGGCCACGTCTGGCAGCTGGAATTGCAATTCTCCTTGTTTACAATGCATTGTAATTGCAGACACAGGCTATGCTGTCACTTGTAATTTTATCTTGTCCTGTTCTCCCTGCACACTCTCTTGCCTAAGTGTCAAGCAGTTGCCCTTGTGAGTGGTACTACTGGCAGGAAATGTGCTCCAACATGCAGCAAAAAGCAAACTATTATTTGTTTCTCATTCTCTCCCTCTCCACTCAATAGATGAAATAGGCAAAGAGCAGTCCTGTCCCTCCTGCAGCCCCCACCCATCCCTACACCTCTCCTTCCCCAGTGCCATTAGTTCCTCTAATTGCTAGGTCTCCTCTTTCAGTTTGGATTTTGTTTCAGGAAGTCTGAAGATTACAGGGAGAATTGTCTTCCCTGCTACAGTTGTCTTTCAACAAGTGAGGGAGCAATTGCCTTGCTTAGCTCTCAGCAGGTGGGGTGCGAGCATCTTCTGGAGACAGGCTGCTGGCTGGGAGTTCCCAGCCCATCGTGTCAGGCAGGGGACTGAGCCTCACCAGGGTCCATGGGCTCAAGGCAACTCTGCCTGTGGATCTCAAACAAGCCAAATGGAAAGGCTCCCCTGCCCCGCCCCCCTGCCATAGCATGCACTGTTCTAAGTGGTTGACATGTTACCCCATTTTTTCCCTATTAGAGCTTTGTAAAAGCCATTATTACCTCTGCTTCATACATGAGAAAACTGAACCCAAGTGCCTAGTCAAAGGTCATTCAGCTGACAGTATGTGGGCAAAGCTGAGATTTAAAATTCACTCAATCTCGTTCTAAAACCTCTTGTATTTTGTTGTATTTTCTTTTGTTTTGCACCACATTCTGTGGCCTCATGAGGGTCATGTTTGTCTGTGTTTCTGGGCATATCAGTTTCTGCACTTGGCAGGTTGCTTTATGATTATCTGTTTGTCTTCTGTCTGCTACTAGATTGTAAGCACTCTGAAGGCAAGGCCTGTGTTTCATTTTATTTCCCCCCTGTGGTGCCTGCATGGTGCCTAGTGGATCTTTTACATAGATTTGTTAAGATGAATGCATTCAGAGAGTCAATATTTGGTTAGGTTGCTCTCCAGAGATTGCTAAATTCTATGCACCAGCCTTATATAGTCTTGTTTCTGAGGAACATGGACGATTGTTTGCCTCTAAATGCGTAAGGATGATTATTCTAGACAAAGTTAGAAGCCAGGAATACTCAGAGTATATATCTCATGACAATTGGATTCAAGGAAAATAATACACACTAATAGGTCCAATTTATTTGTCATTTATAATGATTTGGCACTGGGGAGGATCTGGGAAAGAATTTTTGCTAAGTCCTGTAGATTTTGTGAAATCCAATACAACTGTCCTGTACCAAGAACTGAGTGCTTGCATTAGTTGAGTGTATTAGGAGTTGGTTCTCTTCAGCTCCTTTCCCCCAAAGTCTTATGTAATATTCTCATATTACATTTATGACAAAAGGAAAGTTTACCAATATTTTTCATGACAGGGTCTTGCTCTGTCCCCCAAACTGGAATGCAGTGGTGAGATTTCAGCTCACTGCAACCTCCGCCTCCCAAGCTCAAGTGATTCTCCCACCTCAGCCTCCCAAGTAGCTATGACTACAGTGCATACCACCGTGCTCAGCTAATTTTTAAAAAAAAAATTTTTTTGAGATGGGTTCTTACTGTATTGCCCAGGCTGTTCTCCGACTACTGGGCTCAAGCTGTCCTCTTACCTCAGCCTCCCAGAGTGCTGGGATTATAGGCATGAGCCACCATGCCTAAAAGTTTACTAATTTAATATTGGTAACAATTCTCCTTCTGATGAAAATATTGCAACATCTTGCAGGGAGGTTGAAGGAAGGAAATGAGCTCTGGCTTGTTCACCTTCATTGAGACCTAGAGAAGTTGACAGGGAAGACAGGAGAGTAGGTCGCTATGTACTCTAAATATTGCAGTAATTTCTCCTCTCTTCCTCTACCAGCCCTCACATCCCTACTCAGCCACTCAGTAGCCGTGTGTCTTTAAGCCACTTGCTCAATCTCTCTGGGCTCTGTTCTCTTACTTATAAAACTGGTCTAAAGATCCATCTGCTTCATAATATTTTGCTGGTTTAAGTCATATAATGTATGCAGAATGCTTAGCCCAGTGTCTAATGCACCTGCGTCTTTAATTAAGGGGAAATTCCACATCATAGCTGTTTTGCCATTTGGGGAGTAACGACAGTGACTTGAAGGAGGTGGGATGGCGGTAGCTGAGTCTCAGCACGGGGCTTGCTGCTCTGTCTAGGGCTCATCCAGCCACAGCAAAATCCCAGGCGTGGTCCACCAGCGAATCACCTGCTGGGGTCTCTACCCTCCCTCCACATCACCATGTGCCTCCACCAGCTGAAGGCAACAGAAAGCTTTGATGAGATCCAATTAGGAATAAAGACTGTACATTCAAGAGGGCTGAGCAGTTCACACGGAGGGGAAAAAGACCCTGAAATTAGTGCAAGTGCTCAGCTTATGTATCCTCACAAGCTAAATAGTGAAGAAAGATGTGTCATTTAGTAGGACTGACTCCTGGGGGCGTTTGCCTCTCAGCAGCTGAGACACTATTATTTTGCAAATGACATCTCCATCTCAAGCAATTGTGTTTCCCTCTTATTCTAAAACACACATAAATAAATGATATTTAGAGAGCTGCTGACTGTGGAGAAGGCTTGCCTCAGATGAAAGAAAGGAAGCTTGTATTTGCGGGAACGGACTCTTCACAAACCCCTGGGATGGGCTGTGTACAGATGAAGGTTTTGCATTGACAGAGAAGGCATATCAAGCTTCTGTGCCTCCTATTGGGAACTACTGAGGACTTTGGAAAATTAGAGGGATTTGCAGGAAGGCAACAGTAGCCCAGGAAGACCTCAAAAGCAAACCCTAAATACTTCAGAGCAGATTCAGGGACAGAGCTAGACGGAGAATGGTTTACTTGTGTTGAACAAAAAGCAGTAGAAAGAAGCCAGGGGTTCCTGTCAACAGGACATGAAATACAGGAGCCCATGCCTGGATTGATTGACATGCTTTGTTTAGGAGCGAGGTCCTTTTGCAGTCACCATCTGCATGGCAGGGTGGAAGAATGCCCTGAGTCCTCATCAACATTTGCTAACAGTGTGACCGGGACACTGTTTTCCTTTTTAATAACATGAAGCTAATACCTCCCTTGTGGCTGAACCTACCTCACGATATTTAGCTGGAAGACGTTCTATTAAACTCCGAGGTGCTGTTGACCTGACTTTTCATCCCCCCTTGATGATAGGAAACTTTGATCTCGATGCCTTCTAGTATCTTCAGTTCGATCTAATGTCTGTCTTCCTTTTGTTGTCAAATTCAAGATTATTATTTAAGTGAGAGTCTAGGGATCAGCAAACATATTTAGTAAAGAGTGAGACAGTGAATATTTTAGGCTTTGGGGACCATAAGGTCTCCACTGCAAATACCAGACTCTGGCATCACGGCGTCGTAGGTAAACAAATGACAGTGGCTGTGCTCCAGTCAAACGTCATTTACAAAAGCAGGTGGCCGGCAGAATCTGGCCCAAGGCCCATAGTCTGCAGACCCCTGACATACTCCATCTGGGTTTTCCTCCTCTGCCAACCTCCTCATGCCATCCCCTCTCTAGCCTTCCTTTCCGCTGAGCTAGGCAGGCAGTGGGGACAGCATTCATTTAGGGTTTGGGTAAATCTGCGGGAACAGGAAGCATGTCTAAGGACACCATGGAGGCCCCAGCCCTTTCCCCAAGCCCTCGAAGGTCTTCTACCTGTGTCCCTGTGTGCAGCCCTGTACTCCATCAGACATCCCTGGGGCTGGAACTCGGACCGATTCTCCCAGTTAATGTGATACTCAGTGTATTAGTCAGGGTTCTCTAGAGGGACAGAACTAATAGAAAAAAAATATATATATACATATATATATATATGAGTTTATTAAGTATTAATTCACACGATCACAAGGTCCCACAATAGGCTGTCTGCAGGCTGACGAGCAAGGAGAGCCAGGCCAAGCTCCAAAACTGAAGAACTTGGGTCCGATGTCCGAGGGCAGGAAGCATCCAGCACAGGAGAAAGATGGAGGCCGGGAGGCTATCAGGCTCTCTCTTCACATTCTTCTGCCTGCTTGTATTCTAGCTTCCCTGGCAGCTGATTAGATTGTGCTCATCCAGATTAAGGGAGGGTCTGCCTTTCCCAGCCCACTGACTCAAATGTTAATCTCCTTTGGCAGCACCCTCACACACACAGCCAGGATCAATACTTCCTATCCTTTAATCCAATCAAGTTGACACTCAGCATTAACCATCACACCCAGGTTGGGCCCTTAGGAAACTTAGGGGCCCCTTTAATGCCACGTGGGAGGTTCAAGCTGTCTGTAGCACTTGCTCTGTCTTCCTCTTTCTACCCCTTTGTGTCTGATTCTGTCTCTCTGTCTCTCTCCGTCTCTCCTCCCGTTTCCCCCTCACCCTGCCTCCACTGGCGCTGCTTTCCCCACCAGCTTGTCAGGGAAGCACCTGCAGAGGCTGCGCTCAGCAAATTCCAGCTGGGAAACACAATTCCAGCTTCCCACCTCCCCTGTTCATTTCAGCTTCCGGATTCTGGGCCAAGGTCCTCTTTTATCCTACCTGGACATGTCAAGGCCTAAGGTGCACAAGTTCCTGTTCCTGTTTCCACTGCACTGCACTGCCCTCTACCCTTACCCCTGGGAAGGAGGGACCTTTGAGTGCAATGGTCCTGTCCCTGAGCTTTGTGCTCAGTGTCTCCACAGAAATCACCCCTTTTCAGGTGCCCCAGAGTGAGGGGGAGGCAAAAGCAAATGGAGAGAACATTTAGTTAAAATCTTCAATTTCCTACCGTTGGTCTGTGGATCAAGGGAGTGCACATCTCCCAGCGCCAAGCAGCCCCTTGTTATCTTTATTATCTTTGTTAAGCCTTATTAGCTTTAGGAAAAGTTCACCCAGAAGAATTCAACAGAGTCCTTTTTGCCCAGGATGGAGAGAAGCCCATCAGGAGTCCGTAGCCCATTAGAAAATCCCAAAGAGAGATCAGCCACAAAACTGGAAACGTGGCCAGTCGGAGTGTCCCAGGCCCCAGGGACAGGAGCCACAGTCCTCTAACCCTTAGGCTGGGGTCCAGTTGGCTCTGCTCCTTCAGGCTCCATGGAGGAGCAGGGCAAGAGGTCCCCTGGGGACTGAGCTCAGACCCTGCCCTCTCCAGGCTGGAAGGGGAGGATACAAGGATACAAGCAGACACCCAGTGTATGGGGACACAACTCACAGTTTATCAGAGGTGGGAGAATTCCCCTGACAGTCACTCTTGCAAGAGATGCCTCAAGGGAATATTAAGGCTAGGTCACATTTTCAGAAGGTCAGAAACTTTTCCAGAACTGTTTTGTCTTCTAGTTGTGGTGCCAGATGGTAATGTCCTGGTGAATTTCCATGTTCCCAAGTGGAAGGGTTTGGAAATGATAAACAAAACAAAACAAGCTAACAACAACAAATCCTTTGCACTACACGCTTGTCCTTCTACGCTGTCCTGATTATGTAGATTCTGTTAGTCAGGATTCTGTGTGGCTTTAACAAAACAAAGGTCTGTTCCTCCCACACCGCACAGAGGGAGCACAGGTCACTGTGTGTGTCACATGTGTGCACTCAGGGTGGGAAGCTCCCCTCTCCATTAGTCACTGGGGTCCCAGGCTGATGGGAACTCCACCGCATTAAAAGCTGCACCATCCGAACCCCTGGCTTCCACCAGCACTACAGCGGCAGAGAGAACTGCTGCTCTTTTCTTTCTTTCTTTCTTTCTTTCTTTCTTTCTTTCTTTCTTTCTTTCTTTCTTT